>NW_019272028.1:2407568-2467054 GCF_002738345.1 Cucurbita maxima | reverse complement strand
TTTTTTTTTTTTTTTTTTTTTTTTTTTTTTTTTTTTTTTTTTTAATTGTGAAATTGTGAATTGCAGTTTGGTGGCTGTGGAAATCTGGTAAAGATCCAATAGGAATTGGAATGTTATGAGTTACTTCTTCTTCTTTCATTGGGGTTTTCGCTTTTTAATGAGGCTAAAAGGGGGAGGAAAGCTTGGAGAATTTTGATATGATCGGTCGAGTTAGTGGAATGAACCTTTTTATGATATGGAATCTTAATTTGATTTGTTATTTCATCGATTTTGCAATTTTGTGCTTGCTTATGACTTTGAGCGTGATTGGTACTGTTTGTAGTTTTTGTGTCTTGGTCTAACAGACTTTGAACATCGTCTTCTGGATTGTATCTTATGAATTTGCGGTCGGAGGAAATTCCTAGGTTGATGGATGATCCTCTCGTTCTGCTACTGAAGTTTTTGTACTATAAATTTCTATTATGTTAATTAATGTTTATGGTTTTCTTCTTCCCCTACAGAATAAGGGATGTGGTTGTGAGCATCTTAAAACATCTTAATTTTAAAATTGGGGAAAGATGGTTTCAGAATCTTGGTTTCGCAGTCTGTGGAAGCCTCAGAGAAAGCGTGATTCCAGCACGCAGAAGGTTGTTATTGGAGTATTGGCATTTGAAATTGCTAGCTTGATGTCCAGGTTGGTTCATCTATGGCATTCTTTGAGCGATAAGCAAATTAGGAGGTTGAGGGAAGATATAACTAATTCATTGGGCATAAAGAAGCTTGTGTCGGACGATGATGAATATATTGTACGTTTAATATGCGCAGAGATAACGGAGAATTTAGCTCATGTGGCTAAATCTGTTGCCAGGCTTGGGAAGAAATGCAGTGATCCTAGTTTAAAAGTCTTTGAGCATGTTTTTGATGAGTTACTTCAAATTGGTGCTGATCCCTATTGTTGGATATACTCATGGAAGAAGATGGAAAAGAAAGTGAAAAAGATGGAGACCTTTATTTCAGTCAATGCAAACTTGTATCAGGAAATGGAGATGCTTGTAGAACTCGAGCAAACTTTCAGGAGGATGAAGGTTAACGATGGCACATGTTCAGTGAACCTAGCTGATTTTCGAAAGAAGGTCGAATGGAAGCAGCAGGAAGTGAAAAATCTGCGAGAGATGTCACTTTGGAGAAGGACCTATGATTACACAATTCTTCTTCTAGCTAGATCCATATTCACAATATTCAGTAGGATCAAACATGTGTTTGGAATCGAGCAGAGCGCAGGGATTGATGAAACAAATGATTCACGAGATATGAATTCCGACTATATAGCACGTAGTCAATCAGTTTCGTCACTAATGCAATCCATGGTCCATCCCTCTGAGAACGGACTTACTAAATTTGCATCAGGTCCTCTGAAGAGGTTTACAACTAAATCTGGGCCGATTTCGAAAACAGCTAAGCCGAATAATTTTTATTCAGGTCCTCTTGGCAGCTCTGTTACAAAATCAGGTCCTATTTTCGGCCCTGTTTCTGGAACAAATAGAAACTTCAACTCTTATTCGGGTCCTCTCACAAGTTCAACGGTAAGATCAGGTCCAGTTTCTGGAATAAACAATAAAACCAATCATAAGAATTGGTTTGCCGGTGGTTACTCTTCCCTATTTAATGGGAAAAAATCTCATCAGAAGCCAAATAGACTGACTCAAGTTGGACCTTTTAAAGGATGCATGATGTCTGGCCCTAGTTCTACGGTCACCAATTGTCACATTAGTTCAAATGGGCAGCATTCACAGCTTATCAATGGAGCCAAAGATACTGGAAAGATAGTTGATCCTTGCAACAAAGCCAACCCTTGCAGAGAGTTGCTCGGTACCAAGTGCCAATTGTTGGACGCCCCACCCGAGACTCTAGGTGGAGCTGCTTTGGCTCTGCACTATGCAAATGTCATCATTGTAATTGAGAAGCTTGCTGCATCTCCTCATTTGATTGGCCTGGATGCTAGAGATGACCTCTACAATATGCTGCCAGCTAAAGTTCGAGCTAGCCTTAGGGCAGCCCTAAAGCCATATGCCAAGATCTTGGCTTCATCTACCTATGACACCGGGCTTGCAGTTGAGTGGAACGACGCAATAGCTGGGATATTAGAATGGCTTGCTCCACTGGCTCATAACATGGTTAGATGGCAATCTGAACGTAGTTTCGAACAACAGAATTTTGTTTCCAGAACTAATATGCTTCTTGTACAAACCCTTTTCTTTGCCAATCAAGAAAAGACCGAAGTGATCATTACCGAACTTCTTGTCGGTCTGAATTACCTATGGAGGTTTGGTAGGGAACACAATGCGAAAGCTCTCAATGAGTGTGCCAGCAGTAGAATACATGACGAACATTTGGATATCGTTGGGTGACATTCTTTTCTATTCTATTGGTATTGGTAACTGAAACTGCAGCATAGTCGTCCAACGACAGGAGGCCTCCTCAGCTCTACAAGACTGACATCGACCAATTGGAAGCAGCACCAGAGAGAGAGCCAGAACCGTCGCTACTTGGTTACATTATCAGTACTACAATACCAGAAGTTGCTATCGACAATATAGGTTTGAGCTTTTTAACATTCTTTTACTTTTATATAGAGTTATTCAGCTTGTGCAATTGAGCTTTACTCCCATCCTCGTAAAAGTATGGTTTGCCACTATTAAGTCGTCACTCCTTGAAAGTTGTATATGTATCAGTAATACATTTTCCAGGTATGTAAGATATCTACTATACATAGGCTTGCCATTACATATAGAAAATCGCTCGAGACCGAGCACGATGCTTCCAAGTAGAATTCTTCACAAATTTTTATAATCCATTCCCTTTCTTATTCAATATATGGTTGTAAATTTTGTTATTTGATCTTAAATAGTTTCAGCTTGGTTGCCATTTATCAGGAACATTGATTCTTGCCGTGGCCATTCCTCATGGATTTCATTGCGTGTTTGACTGACATTGATTTCTAGGTATATTTCAATTTATTGGTGCTCTCTTTAATTCTCATCCTTATCCACATGTAGTCTTCTAGTGACTCGATTGTGAAAGATCCTGGTGGATTAACTTCGAGCCATCTTACACGTACATTGATTATTCTAATGAGACTGACTCAACTATATTTGTCTGTCAAGATAGCACGTAGGATATTAAACTTTAAGTTAGTGGTTACTATAGATTAGACCTATTCTCTCTTAGTTTTTTACTCATCATTTATTTGTTATTTTTTATTTGGGCGATAATAGTACCACCACATTGATCTTGGTGGTTTAACTTAGAGCCGTCTTGCACGTACATTGATTATTTTGATGAGATAGTTGTCTGACTCAACTATATTTGATTGTCAAGATAGCTCGTGGGGTATTAAACTTTAAGTTGGTGGTCACCATAGATTGAAACTATCGTAATTTATTTGTTCTTATTTCTTATTTGGGCAATAATACCACGGCGAACCACAAAGTGAATCCACGAAATTCTTGGGTATGTGGTCCTTTCTAGGAATTCAGGCATGGAAAATAGGGCATCACAAGTCTCAATCTTGAGTCTTGGCTACTTGCCTTCCACTTGTTGTGGTCTCAGTGGTGAAATGAATCAGCATCCTTCTTTAAGATGGAACACTGAAGGAAGATATGGTCTTGGAATTTCATCATTGCACCATCACAATTATCCACCAACTAGGGCAGACAACAGAATATTATGATTCCTTTCAAGTTCTTATATTGCTTCTGAGTTTTTCANCTTCAAAAGCTCTGTACATTATACTTTTCTTTTTTAACTAAAAAGTTTTACATTCTTTATTGAATTCCCCAACTGATTTGTATTTTCTTTTAGAAAAGAAGTTACAGAAAAGATTGATTGATTATTTAGTAGATGACTAGTTTTGTATTGATATTCTTTTCGTGTAGGTTTTTGCACTTTCAAGCCAAATATTTTACCAAGAAAAAAAAAAAAAAAAAAAAAAAAAAACAAAATTTCATGATGATGTTGCACTCTCAACAATGTACTCTGATTCAAATTCAAATGTCGTGATCCACAAAGAAGTGTTTATAGTAACATGAGTGCTTTAGGTCATGTCGAGAGTACTCTCAAACATTGACGTTTGAATCCACAAAGAAGTGTTTATAGTTACATGAGTGCTTTGAGCCATGTTGAGAGCATTCTTTCAAACGTTGTTCAAGTCTTTTGAAGATATCAGTTCGTTAAAAATGTAGTTATAAAGATTAGCTTCTATGTTGAATTTTTATTAGGTTTTCATAAAATTTGATAAATTGAAATTTATATTACTAATTATGTTAACTCTGTATTAAAAAAAAAAAATTATATATTTTTAAAATTGTCACCTAAAATGAAGTTTTCTATAATAACTATTTAATTTTTTAATTTTTGGCTTTAAGCATATAAATACTTCTTTTATTGTTTTTCTATCAAATTAAAAAAAATTATTATTTTTTTTGTTTTTGGCATTTGAAAAATAGATACTAATTTTATTTTTAATTTAAAAAAAAAAAAAGAAAAAAAAAGAGACCCAACGACTTGAGTGGGCTTTACAAATACAACTCGGCCCATTTTATTCCTAAATTTCGGCCCATGCCCAGGAACAAATTCTACCATGGAAATGGGTCAAAATCAGGCCCAGTCCAGTTCAGCCCATCACGTTTCGTCATTCACTGTCTATACCCTTCTGTACGGAGATTCTTGAAGTCGCGGCAATGGAAGAAGAGGCGGGAATTTAGGCAGAACGAGACGATGGCAGACGAGACCTTGGTTGAAGCGGCCCTTCGAGTCCTCAACACTTCCGATCCTTTCGAGAAGGCCGAACTCGGCGACAAGGTAGCTTCTCGATGGCTCAACGGCATGATTTCTCGCCCTTACGATCCCTCCTCCGATCTCTCCGTCCCCGACCGCCCCGCCAGGCTCTCTGATGTAACAATCCACTTTATTCCTCATCTCTTCGTGTATATATGTAATTGCATTGTATGTTGATTGTAATGGTGTAAGGTTTGAAGAATCTCTGCGTTGAAGTGGTTTCTGAAATGGTTCAGGTGAAGTTGGTGTCGCCGAGTCTCATGCCGAAGCTTGGGAAGGCGGGAAGCTTACAGAGCCGGCAGGCTATTGTGCATAGTCTTGTCCACACTGAAAGTTGGGCTATCGATTTGTCGTGGGTACATTGTCGCTTTATTTTCAATTACGATTTATCTTGAATCAGTGAATTGTAGGTTTTAATTAAATTCTATTGTTATTTTATGTTTCTCTGTTTGATTTTGGAGGCTTTAGTAAACCCTAAGCTCTTTTTGTTCATTTCTTATTCTCTCCCTCTGAATTGTTAGAGAATCCGTTCTTTCTTGAATGTTGTTATCGATTCTCTTTCGCCCATCTAAGAGTTGAAATGATACTTAATTCGGTATTTCTATGTGTGTTTTTAGTCTCGTTTGGCGTTCCCCTTGGTCAATTTTTTTATTCTATAGCTCCACTATTTGGCATTCCCCTTGGGCATGTTGGTTCCATTTTCACTCTTAAAAAAATTTAGGATGTAATTTTTTTTTTATCTATGTTCGTTAATTCACTCACTAATATTAAGAAAAAAGCAATATAAAAATATGTATAATATCATCATTAAAATTGAGGGTTTACATAAAATTAAGTGGATCAACGAAATATGAGTGAACACGTAGTAGTATACATTTTGTAATGATCTTTTGACCAAAAACTTATTAGAGGGTAAAAATTTCAATGATGCATAAGATTTAGGTTAAGATCACAACACTTTATATAAGTTTGTGGTGTAATTTGAGAAACTGAAAGGTAAAATTTGATATGGGCATAAATTGATTTTTGCCCCGGTAATTATTGTACTTGTGCATACTTTTGCTTGGCCCTTGTATTATGAGTTTTTGATTATTTTATGGCTTCCTGATATTCTCTTGTTCTTCAAGATTTACGCCTAATTGCCTTTAGGGAGTGACTGGTAATTGCAAGAAACAATATCCATTGAGTTCATCAACAATTGGGTGGAAAGCTTCTAACTTGAAGCTAAGAGCATATACTATAACTAGTTGGGTTATGCTTGGGTAGTCAAATTGTCTTCTTATCACTTGATTGATGCATATTTAATTTTTGCAAGAACTACTAGTTTTATATAATTTTTGCCGTATCTTTTAGTTCTTCATGGATTAGACGATTGCCTTGCAAACATCCATTTCTGGGACACTAACATTGACTTCTACTAGTTCTTCACCTATATGTTCATGGATCCATCAAGTTATTTTTTCTTGCAGTGTTGACTCGGCTAAATTTTAACGTTTTAATACTCTGTAGGACATAATAGCTCGTTTTGGGAAACAAGAAGAGATGCCAAGGGAATTCTTCACTGATTTTGTTAGGGTAGCCCAGGATGAAGGTAGACATTTTACTCTTCTTGCTGCACGACTTAAGGAACTGGGCTCTTTCTATGGAGCACTACCCGCTCACGACGGCCTTTGGGATTCTGCTATTGCTACTTCCAGGGATTTATTAGCACGCTTGGCTATTGAGCATTGCGTCCATGAGGTGCGTTCATGATTTATTTAGTTGATGATATGGAATTAACGAGAATGAGCTTCATCAAGTGTTTGCTAGTGATGAGGATATAGATTAAGTTCCATTTATCTTCAATTAACAAGCTTTCTACGTCAATCAATGTCTAAGATCTGGTGATAGAATTGAGGTTGAAATTTTATTTACATGCGTTGTGATGATCTTTTCATTGTAGTTTTCGTTTTATTTAATTTTTCCACTTTGTTTATAAAGTTGTCCTTTTTATCTATTTTCTAATTTGATGGTAGAGTTAGCAAAAGAGGTTAAGAACTGTCTACAACATGAAAATCTTTAACTAAATTACTAATATACATCTTTACGTGAAATTGAAGAACCAAAATCACTAAAGTAAAATATTTGCCAAGAACAAAATTTGATATTTGGGGGATTAAAATAACGTTCAAACCTAGAACTAACTTATTATATTTATTCATTTGTATAGATTTATTTTGATGATGACTGATTAAATATGAGCAAGTGTTCGTCCCTAATAGACATTTAAAATGTATTTGGAAGGAACACTAAAAACATCTGTTTGAAAAAAGTGTTACTAGGGAAATATATCATCTCTTGCAAGCCTATAATTTTGAAGCTCTTAGAACTGTACATTTATATATAGTACCGAAAATATTATGTGATATTTTGATAAAATCCGCTCTTGAATAAATTGTATGAACAGGCTCGAGGGCTGGATGTGCTTCCCACCACCATCTCTCGATTCCGAAATGGAGGTGATAATGAGACTGCAGATTTGTTGGAGAAAGTAGTGTACCCAGAAGAAGTAACCCATTGTGCTGCTGGACTTAAATGGTTCAAATATCTTTCCCAGAGATCTGGAAAACAGACGTTGGATGGGGATGGCTTGCTGCTGCTACATCAAGATGGGGCTGAGGATAATGCATCATTGGAAATGGAGAACGAAGAAATAATTCACAAATTTCATGCAATTGTGAGAAACTACTTCAGGGGGCCATTGAAGCCACCTTTCAACGAAGTGGCAAGAAAAGCTGCTGGTTTTGGGCCTCGATGGTATGAACCACTTGCTTTCAAACCAAATTCTACCTTGAATCCAGAATGTGAATGATTGTAATGGAACTCAAGTTCTTGTCCAAACTATTGTTTTCCAGAATCATTATCTCGTATTTATTTAGAGCAGATCCGAATTTTCTATTCGGTGTTTTAAATGCGTATTGAGATGTTAGAAGGTCAGGCCATCTCGACGAGGGGTTTTTATCTGTCTAGTTGAAAACATACTTGACCCTCTCAGACCTTTAGTTAAGAAAATGGTTTTTTTTCCCTTTACCGTTCGACATTGCCTTCGTCTAAAAAATTGTTAGAAGTTAAACATTGTTTATAAATGTCGTTTTTCTAACTTAATTCAGACAAAAGTAGTCTGATTCCTTGACAGATGACTGAAAGTTAAAAGTTAAGGATATCTCTTATAATTTAACTTCATTCTTATGGTTTTTAAAGCTAAACGGGGATATGTTCTCGACACTGGGTTAAAAACCATTGATGCCAATTGATAGCCAATTTCATTTATTTTCTCGAAATAGAAAGGAGTTTGGGGGCTGACAGATCGCACCACAAGAGCACCAAAAAATTATTCAAAATTTTCAGAAGAAAGAAGCCATTATTAGAAAAAAAATGACACTCAAAGACGAGTAGTCCATGATTCCTTGACAGAGGACTTTGGGTCATCATGGAAAAGGTTGCTTAATTAAATGGCACCTCGAAGTTTGGCTGTGTTGAAGACAGTTCAGTTCCAACCGTGTGAACCACCAAAACTTTTGAGGTTGAAAAGAGGGCAAAAGCTGCATCACTATATTCAATCCCAAAATCAATGGGAGATGATACTTTCTCACATTTTGTGAAATAAATTAGAAGGTTTCAGAAATCCCTCTGATCTCCATGAAAGCACGTTACAATAGCAGTCTTTGGATATTGCTGAAATTTGCTTGTAAAGCTGTGAGGAATTCACCTGCAAAACAAGCACGTTAGTTGTCGCCTTTGATGATATGGGTCGATTTTTGTTTGTAAACAATTGAGCAAATCCAAACCGAAGGGGCTTCTATGCCTCATTCGACCTAGCAATTGATCATGAAAAAAGATTGAACAGACCATAATAGAACTCGGGGATTTAAACCTCCCATCTTAGAAAATAGAGTATATGTCAATTATCATCAAAGAAACTTACCAATGACACCTATATTTCCACTTTTTTCAACAATAACTATAAAACTTAATATGGATGAAAATCATGCCAGTTTTACGAAAACCATGACTCGATAAGATCAAGACATTAGAGAAGGTCCATATCCATCAGACATGACGAGACCAAAAGAAGAAGGTAAGAAAAGCTTAAAAAGCCACAGCGGTTTTGGTACCTCCAACTTTTCCATCGAAGACACGATGATCAGCGGACAATGTCAGATTCATTTTATTGACTACCACAGGTCTCTCAATTCCTGGGATAAAGGTATAACCAAAATTACTAAGCTTTTATTTGAAGCACCTTCATGGCTCAAAAGATAAAAAAGGGAGAAGTTTTGTACCATCAACAATTACTGGCTCAACAACTTTGTTACCTCTGCCTACAGCAAGAATTCCAGCCTAAAAGACATGAAAACAAATTTATAAGGACATACAGAATTTAGCTATTTATCAAATTCCTAACATTCTTCTGCAAGAGACCTAACTTAATGCCGGAAATAAATGATACTTTACTACAGAGTTAAGCAATCCATCCCCAGGGAAAAATAGAATGGTTTTCCACATACAAAATGGGAAACACATACTGAAACAAACGAAAATTTGAAGCTGCTCTTACTAAATCAACATAGATGAAAGAATATAACTAGTAAATTTAGTTGATTCATTTAAATAATTTCTTTAGCGCTGCTTTCAGATGTCCTGACTTTGGTCTAATAGCGAGAACCAATATGTGGCCTAGTATGTATTCATTAAATAGTGATCTTAATAAGATAAAACTTCAGAAACATGAACCTACGAGAACATATTCAGGAAATGTGAAACAATGGATTTTCAAATTCAGAATGAATTCATTTGAGGAACCTGACAAAAGAAAGATATAAACATTCAAACCTACCGTTTGAAACTACAGGAACGGAGAAGGAAAGAGAATGAAAAGGAGCATCAGTTTCAATATATCAACCTATCTTTATAATCCTTCGGAAGTATACCATCTCTACACTTGTAAATTCCGTACTACATGCAGTGGTCAATAAGTGTACAGTGATCCTAAGTGCAGAGAGAGAGAGAGAATGAACGGAAAAGAACCTGTGGAGGATTAATTATAGCACAAAAATGATCCACTGGGAACATCCCTAGATTTGAAATGCTGCAGAAAGGACAAAAATGTAAGTTGATCATGGATGCTTCCAACAAAATCTTTGAGCAATAGATTAATAGGTAATTTATGGATACATCTGATAGTGAGAAGGGTTTTGTAGTAGTAGCTGTATTAGATGAGAGCTATACACTCACAACACATATTTTAGCACAATATGTTTATATTCCTTAGTTTTGGATATCAATATTATCTATCATGCTAATCGGTGTATGTACTACAGCTGATATGCACAATCACCTGAAAGTGCCTCCTTGGAATTCATCTGGTTTGAGCTTTCCTGTACGAGCCTTTTCAGCCAACTCCTTGACCTAAATCAGATGCATGATTACAAAGAAACAAAAAAAAAAGAAGTGGAACTAATGTTATATTTGTACGGAATACGCAATTTTCATAAATAAAATTACTAAAAATAACCTAGTTCTGTTGACATAGGTACAAGTGGAGTAGATTTGAGTCCAGACAGAGATTTAAACGAACTGTTCTTTTGTTGTGCTCTCACTATTTTATAATTTCAAATTAAAAACTCAAAATAATGATCATATTGAAGAACGTATCACAACAATATATAAGCATGCCTCCAAGGGGTCATATCTTAAATAGTAAAACTCAACCTCAACGAGGAAGAAATAGAAGAAGCAACCCTCTTCAAGTACTCAAATAAAGATAGTACCTCTGAAGAAATAGCCGATAAGGTCTTCTGATCGGCATTCCTCACAATTGGAGTCATTAAGCCCTGTTGCATTTAAATATTTAGTCATCAGCATGTCTAACGATCTTAAATGATTAATGTTGGAAAAAAGAATATGTATATACCTTCTCAGTAGCTACTGCAATCGATATGTCAACAGAGTCACAGAAGACAACTTCTCCTTTCGTGTTGTCCCAATAAGCTGTGATGCAATAAACATTTCAGTTTTGAACAGTTCTACAGTTTCGGGACAGAAACTAATTGCAAAAGCACTTACAATGGTGCCTGTTTCATTATTCATTTGTTTTAAGTGAAGTTTGTGTCACTTTGTTTTGAGTCGACAAGTTTGTCACTGCCTTTGTTTTGAGTCAAAAAGTATTGTCAACAACATTTTTTTGCGGGTCAAGTTTTCTAATCAATTTTTTGATCCAAACAAGCAAACGGCCTTTCCAAGTTCCCAACAATCAACAAAATTTTTTGAGATTGTACAATTAGAAATAAATTAAAACTATACTCTCATAGTCAACTCTACTGCCAGTTAAAATTTGCCACCCAGTAATACTTTCGCAAAAATGAGTTGTATGTACCATTAGCTCCAGGCACATTTCGTAGAGCAACTGCTACGGCTTTGATGACAATATCATTCACGGAAACTTTGACATCATGTTTCTCTGTGGAAATACAAATAATGCACAATGGATAACGTTGCTGAAGAAGTAAGCCAAAGAAACCAATTAAACCAAGCAATAGCTTATGTCTCTAACCTTTAAGATCTTTTCTAAGTGAAAGAAGAGGATCCAATATGACATCTGATAAAAAGAGATAAGTACGTTAGAAGTGGATGAATTGAATCTAAATTTGCAACTGTAGTGCCAAAGTCCAAGCACCTGTGGACAAATATAGATGCGGCGTATTTTGTTTTGATTCCAATAATCTTTTAGCGATAACCTGCAAAAACCATATTGTAACTACAATTTTATAGGATATTATAATAACTTTTAAGCCAAAAGTAGGAGAGGGAAATGAAGCAGTAAAAATGACATGCTTTTACTACTAGATCAACCAATTACTTCATGCATAGAACTTCAACTGTATAGTAAGGTTTTTATACATCTTGCAACCAGTGTATACTAATGTATACTAGAGCTGGTGTACCACATTATTTCAGTTCACACTCCAGTGTTAACCTATAGTGCACCCCTTGAGATACATTGAAAGCGAGCTTTTGCATCATTGTGCAAGCAAGTAAAGTTAGAAGGTAATACTTTAGTTTTTCTCAACTAGAAAACTAGAGATAATAAAGACGAGAACAAGTGGGAGAAAAGAATACATCCTCCGAAATTAAAACAATTTGGATTAAAAGGACATACTTCAATAGGCATAGGCCACTAAAGGGAAAGAGTAACTACAAAATATATTTAGGCGACCAATTCCATAAAGAAGCTAGAAAATATACAAGATCCAGAAACCATATGCATTCCTCTTAATCTCATTGAACTGATTCAAAATCGCAAACACTCATTTCAAGAAATGGTTTCGTCATTTTTTCTTTTTTTGAAAAACCAAATTTTTTATTGGTCTCAGTATTGAATGCCAAAGCCAATGGAAAATCAGTCCTTATGCTAAAAAAGAATTGTGCTTTACAAAGAAGATACGGAAGTTCGTACCTTGCGAATTTGACTATTAGGTAAATCTTCAAAAGCATCAGATTGCTTTACTGAAGATTTTGATTCTGATGAAGCCGTGGAAGAAGCCTGTGAACGGACCTCAGGAGATCTTTTCTCTATGGACAAAGAAACTTCTGATGAGCCTTTCCCTGATTTAATGGCAGCCAGAACATCCCCTTTCAACAATGTGCCATGAGAACCCGATGCCTTCAATGATGATGCATCCAGACCATGTTCCGCAATTAACAACTTTGCAGCAGGACTTATTCTTGCAACACTTCCTCCTTTTGATGTTCCAACTTCATTTTTAACAGTACTTTGGGCAGGCTTGTCCTCTTTGATCCCCGAACTACTACTAACAGCACTTTTTACAGATTCAACATCTGCGGGGTCTTCAACCTTGCCAAACAGATAACTTAACATTACATTTTGGTTCAGAAAGAAGAGATTGTTAACAATACTAAGAACTTGTGCAGAATTTTTCATACAACAAATATGTTGAAACATAGTAAGGAACACTACATCAGTCGGCAGTATAATTTGATTGAATTGGATAAAATTCCATCCTCAATAAACAGAAAAATAAAGTTATACAGAGCAGGTATTTTAACACTTACTGTAATTGCAATCGGTTTTCCAACAGGCACATCCTTTGAGCCTTCAGGTTCTAGTATCTTAGCCAGATACCTACAGGTAAAGTTCCATGAAAATAACTGAAATGTTTTATGATAGAAGGTAAAACTTCTCTTATTCTTAATTTGTAAACTATGTAATAGTTCTAAACTAAACTAACAGATAAGATATAGTTGCAATAAAATACAAAAGAGTCGCTTAAAATCCAAGAAAATAAAACAAGAAGACAAATCTATATTTCAGGAGTAATTTCCAACTTGCTACTTCAACATGGTGTGGACCATTTGACCATTTAACCTGAAAGATATGTTCATTCCAATTATTTCTGGTCATTTGTTCGTTTGTGGATTAATGGTTTTCTTTCCAACATGATCTTTGCTTATAGTTAGAGATTCTGGTTAGAAAGGAAATAAGAAATTTCAACTTATCTGCATGTAATTCTAGATTTGATACGTTTTAGCTGCTTTTCTGAGTTCTCATGGCAAGACTATTCATAAATATTCCTAGTTCCTATCAAGACTAGCTAGAAAGCATTTTCCTAATCTTTGAAAATGTTCTATCTGCCCTGTTGTCATATTAAAATAAGCCATCCATTGAAAAAAGATCCTTGTTTGGAAGCAGCTGGTAATCTAACAGCAGTATAACCCAATAATGACTTAAAGTTTAAAATCTTGTGTAACTCTGAAGCAACATTTTATTGGTGTTTTGTTATTTTATTTATTTATTTATTTATTATTATTATTATTATTTTGGTGTTCTGTTTTGTTATATTTACAAATTCCATGGACGCTTATGAAGCATTCATTAGGTTAAAAAATGAGCACTACTTTCTAATAATGCATTTAGTTTCACTCATTAGGCTTTAACTTTATTGCCACTGGGTTGAATTAAGAGGCTTCAGCCATCATACTCAGACTCCTTTTCTTAATCAACATCACTTAAAATATATGAAAAGAGAAGAGAGAGAATAGTACTAAACCACAGTTAAATGATAACGGAACTACAATAGTTGAAATGAACAGAACACAGTACTACTAATGTATGTGGGTTAGCTCAATAGGCTTGAATTCATCATCACTGGGTGACGGGTTGAATTAAGTGTATTCGACCAACATACCCAATTAACTTTTCTTAATCAGTACCATCGCTTAAAGAATTAAAAAAAAATACTAATAAAATGTAGGATTCCAGCATAGAGAAATGAGGGGGGAAAACAACATAACTAAATGGTATGTAGTAAGTCCCAATGGAACAAAGAAAAAGAATGATGATCACTTGCCGAAGTTACAAAAAATAGAGAGGGTGCACAAATTAAAGGATAGAAATTAAGTGGATTTGTAGAAGTTCGGTAGAAAAGACAATCGTTTGCAATGGGGGGGACATGCTACAACCTTTCATGTCAAAAGGGGACTAAATTCGCCATTGCATGCATGAACAACCTTATACTATTACCATTTAATTTGTTCAGAATATTAAAACTATTTAGCCTTGGTTAACTTGATCGTCTATAATATTTCTTCACGGCATCTGACAAGTAAACAATGGACTATTGATCTTTTTTATTTTAATTCAGTATTTCTAAGAATTGTGTCACTTCGATTTGAGACTTCCAAGTTTACACTTTTGCTTATTTGAAACATAAAGTGTTTGGTTATACTTCAATGATGTTGAAAACTACAAACTATACCAGAAATTTCTATGTTCAGTCATTTGCAGGAGCTTAAAAGTGGAAGTAGGTAAACCCATCATATAAAATGACATTACCCTTCTTCAAGACATTCAAATTCAAGGGTAGCCTTGTCTGTCTCTATCTCGCATATCACATCACCCACCTCAATCTGTTATAAAATTAAGGCAATAAAGAAGGGTCAAATGTCACACGAGGAAATGGGAAAAAATGAATAACAAATAGAAATTTCATCAACCTTTCTATTTGAAAGAAAAATTCTTGAGAATCACATTACAAACCTTGTCTCCCTCTTTCTTTCTCCAAATAGCAATATTACCTTGGTTCTGAAAATAACAAGGGACCATCACTGTCAAATTTCAACAGACAGGAAGAAAACCTTGGCAGAAATGGGAAATCAATTTATTACCATAGTTGGAGATAAAGCTGGCATTTCAAGTACAATATGAGGGGGAAGTTTTGACGGGTTTATCTCTGCAGAACTTGCTTGTGCCCTGTCCTCATTTTTTTCCTGTTGATCCCCTATTGCGTTATCTTTGACATCAGGTTCACGTGCACCTGATACACCATTGGCAAGGACCTTATGGATATCATCTGGGTCCTCAACCTTGATTATAATGCAATTGGTTAGCATTAGCCCTAACACTGCATAATTGATTAATGCTGATAATAAAATAATTAAAAATTAAATACTTGTGGTTGTCCTAAAACAGTAGTTCAAATACAAACAAAACAGCCAATCAAACAAATTACAATCATTCGAAGTACCCAAAGATACTCATAAACGACGTGTGTTGAAAAGGAATGCGAAAGAGCACGCCTTGTGATGATTATTTGAGGTATTTGTAAGAGAAAACCAATAGGATATTTAAGACATGCATGATGATATAACGGATATTGGCCCAACTTGTGTTTTTCATCTTCTCATGCCTTGATTATCAAGCTATTAAAAAACATCTCTTCATTTTTTTAAAAAAATTTCAAGCTGGATATCTGGTAGCGAAGTTTAAATATTGCTTTACTTTATGAAGTGCAAAACCAGAAGATGGTTTCCAACACTTTTGAATCCTCATGTATGTAATGCTAATAACTAGTTGGCACAGAAAAGTAAAATAATGTTTATAAAAAATAAAAAAAAAACAAAGAAACTAAAAGAAGTTTTTCATTCCTTCCATTAGGTATAGGAATAAGAAAAAAGGGCATATAAGGGGAATGATAAAGATGGGATTCTGATTTTTGTTCTTCGTTTTTCTCGCTTTGTCCTCCAGATTTTTTTTTTTTTTTTTAACTTCACCTTTGCTAATATTAACATCAAAGAATAAAAAATGGAAAAGAAAATCAACTTCAAATAAAAATGGTAACCAGGTATGAGAAGGAAACATTCAAATCACTTCTAGGATCACGCTCTGTCTACATATGTACTGTCCTCAAAGGTGTCTACTTTTTCGAGCAAAATTCCCCACGTCATTACTCTATTTGATTATCTACCTTTACAACTGGGCTAAGAGTTCAAAATAGTCCAATTGATCAACATGAAGAAGCCAAAGCAATAAAACACAAATCCCTCACAGTAATAGATAAACATGTGGTCCATGTTGTTTACTCATTTTCTTGAAAGGGCATCTATTTGGGGATGAGGCTAATAAAAGAACATTAATGGAGCTCTAAGCCAATACAAACAATAAAATGATCTGCATAATTTTGGTCTTCCAAATTTTCATAAGGGAACTGTTTTCCAGACAGTTGTAGGATGATTAGGATGAGAAAACTTCAACTATATTTCTCGTGTAAACTCTTTGATCAAATCTATTATAGTAAAGAGCCCCTCTTAAGATGCAAAGGAAAGAAAAGAATATGGTAGCTTTGATAAAAGTATTGACATATTTTGAAGGCACACAGAAACAATTACCGTAATTGCAATGGGCTGTCCAACTGGGACATCTTTTGAACCTTCAGGAACCAATATTTTAGCCAAGAACCTGCATAATTCCCATGACCAAAAGGTATTATGTCTCGAGCATTAAGTCAAGTACAGCATTGTGAGATCAAGTAAAAGAAAATCAAAGCAATTGCTGTACTTTCAAAATAAAAACTACAAGGAATAACCATCAGAAAATAATTGTGATGCAAATCCAATTGTCTCAAGGTCAAGTGCCAAAAAGGATTATTTTCTGTATACAATGATGGTGAATTTTGAGCTACAACAATTATGATGAAAGGTATTCAAGGAATACTTTCTTGACATGAATACAGGCCTCCGCCCCTTGTGGCTCAAGGTTGTAATTCCCACCCCGTATTTCTTGTAAAACAAAAAGAATGATACAATAATGAAGATTACCCCTCCTCGAGACTTTCAAACTCAAGAGTAGCTTTGTCAGTTTCAATTTCACACAGGACATCGCCAACAGCTATCTGTCATAGTAAGAAGATAAGAATAACAAATGATGTCAACAGGGGCATTCACAGTTGAAAGATGGATTTTCACTTTCGTCAGTGATCTCTAGATCACACAGAGATAAATCAACAGTACAGGTTACCTTATCCCCTTCGTTTTTCCTCCATTTGGCAATATTACCTTGATTCTGTGGAAAAACAGAAATAGTTTGGTAATGAAGGAGAATAACTGGGGGAAAATTCAACAAACAAAAAGTCGGCTGTAACTACTCATAAGTTCCTTCTGAAATATCTTACCATTGTAGGTGATAGTGCGGGCATTCCAAGGACAGCATGTGAAGAATCTGAAGTAATAGTCAACTTAGAGTCAGAAGATAATCCACTGACACAAACGGCAGAGTCCAATAATTATCGTTAAAATAACATAAAACCAAAAGTTGAGAGACAATTGTTTAGTGCTTTTAGGCTTGAGCAAGAGTAAAAATACTCAAGAGCTGAAGGGACCAAGTACCTTGACTTACTTGTATGATACTGTATTCCTCCATCTT
The DNA here is from genome assembly GCF_002738345.1 of Cucurbita maxima. Taxonomy (NCBI): domain Eukaryota; kingdom Viridiplantae; phylum Streptophyta; class Magnoliopsida; order Cucurbitales; family Cucurbitaceae; genus Cucurbita; species Cucurbita maxima. The sequence continues at coordinate 2,449,482 of NW_019272028.1, read as the reverse complement.
TCAATATTATTTTAGCAATTTGGATTCTATCATTGTATAATCATGCATTGCAGCATGCATACACTGCTTACCATTTTAGCTTTTAAGACTTTTACAAACAATTTTAATAATGACCCAGACCCAAGTTCTTGACGTGGTGCTGCGAAGGATTGTTGAAGCAATAAGATTATTATTACAATTTTCTCATCATTTTCCATCATCCTAGCAATCCCTTGACAAAAATACTAACGGGTTCTGTAAAATGTTAAACTACAAAAAATTACGAAAGCAAAAGGGAGAATAGACCATTACTCGAAATAACACCACCTCTTATAACATAGACCTTAAATATTTCACCACTGGAAAATGGGATGAGTAACAAAACAAATAGGAAATACCTGTAGATGAGAAAAACCTGATACCAACTGACTGCTGAAGATGAAAACATGGTTACAGATTAGAGAATGCTTCAACTGAACAAGTAAAAAATTAAGCACCTTGAAAGCTAACCTCTAGATGCAATGCTCGACCATAAGCTCCAGTGAAACAAGAAAAAGGCACAGGCCTATCACGTTTATTTTCAGTTGGTGAGTCAAAATATTGAGAAAAAGGTGAAGTTTAAAAAGATTATGCCAGCTACATTGCGTGGTATAATTATATGGGTTAGTTTCTGCATAAAACAACTATAACCAGTAGGATATGCAAACCTAAAGAGGAAGCCATCACCAGCAACAGAAAACCTTCGTATATTCCAAGTGCTACACCTGCCAGTCCATGCTTACACAATTTCAAAGCTCCATCCATACGGAAAGATCAATTTTCATGGCAGTAACAACGTCCAATTTCAAAAAAAGATTGAAAATTTGTGAGGAAAAGATAAAAGAAGTTTCATTTTGATGAGATCTAATACTTAACAGGCCCAAAATTCTGTTGGATTAAACGATCATATCCTCAACATATAGTAATGATAGTCTCCAATTCTGAAGGCAATCGGTATGACAAAAGGTAGTAACATTTGTTGGTTTTCAAAAATAATGCTTCAACAAATAAAGATTTAAGCCAGGGCATGAAAAGGAAAACCAAGTCAAGGACTAGAAAATGTCGTTCCAAAACATTTTACTTGCTTCAGCATCCTAAATGCTAATCAGTTAATGGAAGATGGGGCAAAATTCAGATTATAAGTTTTATCCAATTGAATATGCACGTGGATGTTAGAAAGCTGTTTGTTTGACTTTCTAGTTTTATCTTTTCAGTTCTTCATAAATTTGCAACATTTGACAATGTTCTAATTCTTAGATTTGAACCTTTTTTTAGAACGATTCAATTTATCAATAGAACACTACCAAGGTTTCCAAACTATTACTGGACAATCGCATAATTTTATGTTCCAATAATCTTCCTTCAGAGTGTTCATAGATCAATTTTTTTTTTTTTATGAAGAAAAAAAATTATTTTCAATTTCTAACAATATTTTGATTTAATTAATATACTTGTACTGGTTGTATAGGTTGTTGTTCGTTACAACAGTTTACCTACATAGGTTAGTTAAGCTCTTAACCAACCAACCAGTTACATGAGTGGATAAATACCCTCCCTTCCATGCTTCAACGTTAGATTATCAGCACTAAAATTACTTTCAAGTGTTTACACCAATTTTGACATCAGAGTCTTCATGAAAGAGGACCTAATGGTGGGAAGATCGTCACGACCTCCAAAATCGACACAGTTCATTCCAGTTTGGATTCCATAACTACACCAACAATTTGTTCTCCAAAAATTTAAATCAACGCTTGTTGTAGGTTGAAGAGTCTATCGGGGAGATTAAAACAAACACAGAAGAAACGAAACACGTGATGGGAATAATAGCCCAACAATTAGAAAGAATTGAAGTGAGTTTAGATCAACCATATGGTCAGGAAAGAATTGGGAGAAATGATATTAATCTTCATCTCAAAGGACATGGATAACACACAACCAGCTAGAATGCTCCAAGAACATTGAAATGCACGAGTACCCTATCAAGATTTGGATTGTTCAAGCAAGGAAGAGGCATTTCTTCAACAACAGCCAGTCTTTGAACTAGTACATGAATGACAAGGAGTGTTCTACATCATCACAGTTTTGAAACACAATATTGCAAGATAAATACTGACATACCCAGCTTTGATGATAAGCTGGACGTCATAGTTTTTCTCGGTTGGATCAAGTATACGGAGAGCTTCTTCAATTACACTGACACAGCGGAGGAGAAAAGGTGAAGTTGGTGGTTTTAAGACTAAAAAGTGGCGCATCTGCATGGAGGAAAAAAAATCCAAGGGAATCAAAGAAGGTGTGGGAAGAAACCAATCAAGACTTGCCCAAAAATGCAAAAGCTAATGAAAGAAAGATTTTTACCTATCAACTACGAGCAAATTCCACATAAAAAAAATACTGCCGTCGCAAACAATGGACCCAAACAGTGGCAGAATACACAGAGGAATTTGATCGAGTGTACATAACAGTCTTGCTGAAGACGACAACCATCAAATCGCAAGATATGTGATCGGTCTACAGCAGAAATCCAAGAAAGGGTGAAGATCCAACCTTTGGGGTATCCCACAGAGGCAAGTTGAGGAGCAAATTGATAGGCGCCAAAAACGACAGCTGAATAGGAGACTGCCGTACGAAAAACAGAACATGCCCATCTTTATTTTGAATGTCCAATGAAGGCCTAGACTTCTAAGTTCAATCCCAGTCTATTTTTTCCTGGATAACAGGAGTACGGGCAGGTACCAATAATGAAGACGACACTTACATGTCCTTCCACAATTCCCAGCTAGGAAGCTAATTAATAGAAAGTATGTGCATTATACACTGCTGTGGAAGGCAAATACTTGCTTAACTACCGCTAAATCGTCAAGATCCTTGTGTTCAAATCGGCAGCTCATAGGCCTCACAAGTAAATGAATGAAAAAAAAAAAAACGTTTTACATACGTTAGAAAGAACGAGTGTGTCAGTTAATGAAGCTAAACAAGCAAATTCTTTGAATCGCTTCCTCACGGTTCCTCCACCAATAAACCAAACTGACATTTGACGTCGTTAAACACTCAATCATACAAAATTCCGCGCCAAATGAATCAAAGTGTCAAATCCCGCACATCAACAACATACCAAGTCCACACAGAAACAAAAGAAACAACAGGTCACGTACAAATTAAAAACAACTTCAACCAAGAAGATCGACGACCATACAGCAAAAGCTAAAATCAAGCGGTTAATCAGTTGAAAAGTGACTGATAAAAGTACCTAGAGGAGATAGGTGAAGACGAATGGAAAGCTCCTAGACGAGCTCGGAGAAGAGAACGAGCGCGGCCAATAACCGGATCGCGCAGCCTATAAAGCGACATAGTGATCCTCCTTCAGAGAGCAGATTCAGATGCAGAAATCGCGTATTTGACTTGCAATTATAAAGAAAACTACGAGACGGCAATGGCATAGGTCGGAGCAGAATCACCGGACGACGGATTAAGAATATCACTCCCGATTGAGTTTTGATTCTGTATATAAAATACAAAATCAGGGTACAGACATAATTGGAGAATTTAGCTGAAAATTTCTCGTCTAAACGAAAGTGTTTTCAACTCCAAATGAATTACGGAATATGTTCAGAAAATAAATAAAAAAAAAAAAAGAAATAAATCTCATTTCATCTCAACTAACATCTATTTATTTATTTATTTATTATTTTTTTTTTTTTCTGTTTCCTAGGGAATCTTCCAATTATTTTAATCTCAGTTAAATAAATCAACTTTTACCGCACATTTTTACTATTCTACCTTAACCTAAATTATCAGATAAATATTGCAACCATCACTTAATGAAGAGATTAGGTTATTGCCAATGATATCATAGCCACACTCGAGATAGTGTGCTAGTGAGGACACTGACACTCAAAGATGGCGGATTGTGAGGACTTATTGAAAAGGGGATTGAAGCATTTCTTACAAGGGTGTGAAAAACTCTCCCTAACTGTCGTATTTCAAAATCGTGAACCTGATGGCGATGCATAACAGACTAAAATTGATAATATCTTCTTGCGGTGGACTTGGGCGGTTACAAATATACAAAGATAAAAAAATATTAAATTATTAATTTGTGCATTAGTTAGTAAATTTTATATTTTTAAATTAAAGCGTTTTTAGATGTTTTATATAATTAATAGTGGAATTATAGCATTTAATATCTAGTTCAATTTGATAAATTTGGAAATTAATAGCAAAAAATATTTATACTCTAAATTCTGAGAGTTTTATTAGTTCATTTGAACTAAATTAGATCCCAACTTTTTAAAATAAAAAAAGTAAATTAATTGGAAGGTTGATTATAAATAGGCCTTTGGGCCGACTCAAAATTGGCCCACAACTATATGGGCTGGCCAAGTTTAGTCCATGGGCCCCCATGTAGTGTAGCATTCCAAACTTCATATATCGGCCCACGATTCTTTATAAAACAATATTTTGAAAATTGTGGACGCTTAACTAAAAAAAGATAAATATCTAAAATTTTGTAATATTGATAATCTCGTAATCTCGACCATTTTTTAATTAAAATTAGTATTTTGAAAAATTTTTAAATATCTAAAACAATATTTTGAAAATGGTGACGCTTAGCATTTGATAATTTGATTTTATATTCATTTTAAAGGTGTAATAATTTTGGATAGTACTTCAGAGAAAATAGACATGTTTAGGAAGATTTAGACTATCTAGACTTAGGACAGAAAAAATCTATAAAGTTTCATTGTTTCCCATGATTGACTTGGGTCTTTTCTACCCAACTTGGGTGAAGGGCGAAGAAGGCCCGAGTCATCAGTGAGATCTTGGACCTTCTTTTGTACACAATTTAGGTGGAGGGCGAAGAAGGCCCGAGCCATCAGTGAGATACACCTAAGATGTGTTTCCTCTTTAATTTTACAATCACTTCAAAATAATTATTTTTATTTAGGTTTCCGTTAAAATGAGACGAGAAAAAAAAAAAATGTCACATGGCAATGAGTTGTGAAAGTGACAAACAATACACGTGAAAGTATAAATATAGTATATCTAGGACCATATTTCTAAATTGACAAACAATACACGTGAAATTTATAAATATAGTATATTTAGGACCATATTTCTAAATTTTTTTACTAGATGCAAAACTACCTAGTCTCCCAATTAAAATAAAGACCGAAAGAAATTGAGAGGCTACACAATATTAAGATGATTTTTTTTATTATTATTATTTAGTTCAATAATATAGAAGATTTGAATCTCAAAATTTTTGGACTAGAATTCATAGAAGAATATATATATCTAAGTAAGTTTATTAGCACAAAAACCTGAATTATAAAAGAAAAAAAAATTGAATGCTAAAAAAAAAAGTGTAAAACGTTCATTTAGTCTATAAAATTTATTGTTACATTTTGTAATAATAATAATAATTAAAAAAAAAACTGTAACTTATTTTTTAAAAATGATTTTCAGTATCTATGTCAAAAGTTGAAAAAGATACCAAAAGGGGTGTCTTGGAAAGAGGTAAAAAAAAAACAGAAGGTCGCGAGATTAAGTACTGAATGTCAGGAAGGCTGCTACCATGCTGACCAGTGGTACTGATATGTTATCATCTACAACATCGGCAATTGGGAGAGACTCCACCACAGTTGCCACAAGAGCAACGAAAGCAACTTTCTGGACTGCTTTTATCCAATCCACCTCCAAATATCCAAGAACTGAGTAATAATATAACACCCTACGCACACAACAAGTATCAATCTTAGTGGTAAGAGTCAAAGTTCACGGGTGCAGATATTCTACTTTTTAGGTTTTTTCTTTTAGGCTTCCTCCTCAAGGGTTTAAAACGCATCTGCTAAAAAGAGATTTTCACATTCTCATAAGGAATGTTTTGTTCTTTTGTCCAACCAATGTGAGATCTCCTAATCCACTCCCTTGGAGGCTAGCATGCACACCATTCGGTGACTGGCTCTGATACCATTTGTAACAGCCCAAGTCCACCGCTAGCAGATTCGGGGAGAGGTCTCCACACCCTTATAAGGAATGCTTCGTTCCCCTTTCTCACTAACAGTAGTGCTTTGAAAGAAAGCAGAAGGAACTCACCCGATGGAGACGCAAAATCCAAAGATGAACATTGATATGCTACCAATCCAACTTTTCCCCTCATTATAAGGAAGCCTTTTGGACCCAAATTTTCTTCCCATTATATCAGCAATGCCTGCAGTTAACTTCAGGTTAATAGCAGTTATGATGGTTTTTCACTAAAGGGGGCATGACACAAGCACCACGCCTTTAGAGAAGCCGAAAATTACCATCCCCCCCACACATCATTGCCAGTGAGATCAAGCCAATAGGAGATTCACGCCAAAAGACAACAGCTGACAGAATCAGCATCAGGACATAAAAAAGAGGGCCTCTCAGCAATTCCCTGCAAATTTAACAACACGTGCCTGAATTGATTAAAGGGGTTGTGATTGAGGAATATAATTTAAGAATTTGCCAATGCTGAAAGGGTAGTTGAAAGTTTACTCTGGTTTTCCTTCCCTAGTAAGGGATTTTAAAAGTCCTTCATCTTTGGCCAATGAGAGGCCATTGATAACAAGCTTCAAGAAATTCACAGTTGGAACTATGGAAGCAAAGTAGCGAGCCTTCGTTGAGGTGCTATTCCAGAATTAAAACGATAAACTGAAGTGGTTGAGAAACACGCAGATTTAAATCATTGGTATGCAAAATAAATGAGGCGAGAACTTCTCTGCAAGGGAAACAAGTTGATTACCTGAATATAGGCCAAGACATCATGAAAAGCAATCCGGACAATATGTGGACAAGTTTTCTGCTCAATTTCTGTTTCATTTAAACACGAGTTACTAGAAGAGAATATTGATGCTATTCATGAAAAGTAACAAGGAATACAATACTTTCTGTGAGATTTCACTCTTCTTTCACGTAACTAATATTTTCTACATGATCAGAAGACAAATGAATTAATTTGAATAACAAAAGAATCAATATCTCCTACAGTAAGTTTGTAACGTGCAGAGAAAAGTTATTTGAATTATGAAAGAATTAATATGCAGTACAGTTGTTATTGACTTCCCTAACCTACCAGTACTGGGCACTCAGCTAGCGCAATAAACAGGCCACTAAATACAGAGCCAAGTGGAAGAAAATGGGAACTAAATGCTACTGAACAGATCCATTAACATACAAAAGTAAGAATTATAGTTTACCATATTCGACAATTTATTATATCTTGTATCCATTATTACTCTTTCCATTCTTTCCATTTATTTGACCCTCTCTCCCTACTCTCCTTCTTCCTCTGAGTTTCTCCCTTCTACTTCATGGATTAGGCATATTTTCGTCGGAACCAGGGCAGCATCGCTGTTAGACGATCACTCTGCAGTTTACTTTAAAGATACAAGATATTTGCCTATAATAAAAGGTCAAATATGATATATGTGGAAAACCGAAGACCTCAACTAACATGGAGATACTCAAGAGTCAGTTACCATGGCAGATGCTTCCAAAACATTTGAAAAGGGCTATGAAGAATTCTAATTCAATTTTTGTAAAATTATCTGATTCGGCTTCTGTACAAATACCTACATGCTAAATGCAATGAACTACTTACTGCTCATATGAATTTTCAGTTTCTGAATATGCTGAAATTCATATGCCTAAGCAAGCGAGAAGCGCAAGGTTTTCGATTAACTCGAAATGTAGAGAATCTCGCCAGACTTTACTGTTTACACTCTGAATCAACAAATTTCCGTATTTATTAACTATGCTTATGTGTGAGTGACTGTGAGGGTCTCCCAAGAAAAATTTGATTCCACCTCCATTTTGAGAAAGGAAAACCAGAGATTCATAACTTCCTTACAAATAATCGCCCTTCCATTTGGGGAAATCGAAATACACCTTTCTGAGGCGCAAACTAAATGGTACATATCGTTTTCCACAATTTAACAATATACAAAACATACTAAAAGGTTTTCCAAAATCCAGATCTCTGTTTACACGCATCTAATTACTACGAAACTAAAACTAGAAAAACTTGCATGTGCTATCGAGGAAGAGAACGAATTCGACAGACCTGTTGAATCAAATTCCGCCGCGCCAGATTGTTGAATCCGAGAACAAGCGAGTAAGCGCCGGTGAGGACGGCCGCCGTCGCACCGGCATCATGCAAAAGATCGCCGGAAACTGCACGTGGAGGTGAAAGGAGGTCAGAGGAAGAAGACGGAATCTGAAACGCCGGCGGTGTACGGTTGAGAGTTCGAAAAGATAGAATCCGACGCTGCTTCAGTTCACCGGATAGCGAAAAAACAGCGGCAGCACTCGTATCCCGATCCCGGCGAGAGCGGAGACGAGAATCCGAGCAGCCAATGGCTAAGAGGCTCATGGAGGCTATCATGGCCGAACAAATCAACTGAAATGGAATGGCAGTGAAGATATATGAAACAATATATATATATTATTAGAAGCAAAAAAAAATGAACGCATTGAATAACTGCATGTTGAAAGAAAATATCCACGACGCTTGTCTTGAAATTTACAAAATTGTTTTAAACGAAAATTTTATTGTAATATTTAAAATTTATTATATTTCAGTCTTTAAAATTTTAAAAATATATATAATTTTCGGTTATTACATTAATTTTATTTTTAAAAAAATTAACTACTTACTTTTATATTAATACAGAAATAATTTAAATTTAAAAATGAGAGAAAAGCCCGACTCGTAGTATATATACACAGACCCGTTATTAGATAAAACGAGTAATAGTTTCTCTCATATATTGAATCAAATAACATAAAACAGACAAATTACATTACATAAGGATTTTAAAATAATTTATCGAAGAGCGTAAAATGGTTGGTTACATGCATAAGATCGTTAAATAAATTTATTGAGTACGAAATTAATTATAATTTTTCTTTCGTACATTAAATTGTAGGTTGAATTTTTGATATTTTAAGTCCGATAATTAAAAATAAAGAAGAAAAATTAAAAAAAAATGGTTAAGCAATAAAGATTTACTCATCGGCGGTGATTGCGACGGCCTACCGGTGATTGGTTGCAGCATGCGGCGGCCATTTTCATTTTTTGATTCTTATTGGATATTTTATATCCAATTTTTTTACCAATTATTGAATACCACAAAAAATTCTAAACGTACTATATATACATACATACATTCATACATTCATACATACATACATACATACATATATATATATATATATATATATTATTTATGCATTTATTTAATTATTGAATACCACAAAAAATTCTAAACGTACTATATATACATACATACATTCATACATACATACATATATATATATATATATATATATATATATATTATTTATGCATTTATTTAAAGAAAATATGTCTGATTTGTTTGATGATGATGTCGTTTCTGTTAATTTTCTATTGATTTAAAGAAAATATTTATTTATTTACTAATATTCATTTTTGATCGTTTCTATTAATTTTCTATTGATTAACTTAACTTTTAAAATTAAATTAATTCATTGTCACTAATTTTTAGTTATTATTAAAATTAATATAATATATAAATTAATTACTGAAAAGTTGTCAATCAAATATAAAGGTAAGTAAAACTCGAATAAAAATGTAAAAATTTTAAAGTTTAAAGACCAAATAAAAATTAAATACAGTTGAAAATAAATTAATTTAGAAAATGAAGAATTTTTTTTAATATATTAAAACTATGTATGATAAGGATTATTATTATTATTATTATTATTATTATTTTGTAAATATAGAACTAATTTTTTATTGGATTTTAAAGGATTTTTTTTCCAATAAAAGCAGTCTTCTTTTATTCTTGTTTTTTTGTTTTTTTTTTTTTTGTTGCAAATATATTTTTGATTAAATTCAATATAATAATTTTACATATTTATTATTATTTTTTAAATATTTTCCATGTAGCAGAAAATAATTATCGAACATATTTCTTTTGTTTTATTAAAAAAAGTGAAAATAATTGAACAAAACACTCAATAAATATACAAACTCCGTATATTTTAGGTTAATTTAATATATATATATATATATATATAAAAGTAAAATTTTTAAAACTTTTAAATCTTGTGTACTATAATATTTAAAATTTAAATATCGAAATTTTGAATATCATATTTTAAATTCTATATTAAAATCTTGTTTATGATAAATAAATAAGCTTTATTAATGGCATAAGAATAAATATCTAGCAAGAAATTATATACTTAAGGACAGTCTAAATCAAAATTAAAAGGCAAAAAAAAAAAAAAAAGTCAACTGATTTTAGTGTGTATAATATATGTAGTCAACCCTTTTTTTTTCTTTTTTTCTTGCTGTGATTAAACTACCAACGAATCATAAATGTCAACCCATTTGAAAATAACAAATAAATAAATACAAGATAATATATAAATAAATGTCAACCCGTTGACATTTATGTGTTCAAATTGGTTTCAGAAAAAAAAAAAATGATATATTTTTAACAAATTTGGTGAATTTTAAAATTGACTAAAAAAAGTTTATTTAGTTTAAAATTGTCACACAAGTTTGCACGTCCTAAAATTGACATCAAACGCTTCCCGAGTAAGTGTAAAATTAGGTTTAGAAAGGTAGTACGTGCCAAAACCAAGAGAAGTGTTGAAAGAGGAGATGACAAAAACGCCAACCAATGAACATACTGTAACGGAAGCATGAAGAAGAAAATAACTTCCATAATAATAATAATTATTAATTATATAAAATTGAAAATTAAGAATTAAAATAAACTAAATTATCGTATAGGGAAATATCTAAATATTTCCTAAATTAAATAAAAAAAATTTCATTTTGATTTCTAATTTTAAATAAATAGTAACAATAAATCTAATATAAAAGTTTTAGCTATTTGGTATAATTTAAATTTAAATATATTATTTAAAAAAAGTCAAAGATAACAACCAAAAAAGTCAAAGAAATATGAAGAAGAATGTCAACCGTCCGATCCCTCATCGCATTTCTCGCGGAATCTTCCGAGAATATTCCTTGTCAAGTCCGTCCAGGCTGAACGTCATGTCGAATTATGTATTCCGACACGTCGTTTTAGGCAAAAAACGGCTAAATATGCTTTGGATTTGCTAGTTGGCATTTATTTAAAATTAAAATTGAAAAAAAAAAAGAAAAAAAAATTGATATAAAATTTCGTTCGATCGTTGAATTGAAAGAGCCTTTGTTTCACATGGGAGTTGAAACTCGTTCTTCTTCCCTCCACTTTCGTCTCTAGCAGTTAATTTCCCTTTCCTGGCTTCTCACCGGACGTTATCGAGAATTTTTGCCCTTTCCCCTCCGATTTTCTCCCTTTCTCCGGCGAAAATTTGATCATGGGAGGCGGCGGCGGGTCAAATCCAGGTCCCGTTTCGTGTGGGTCATGGATTCGGAGGCCCGAGAATGTGAACTTAGCGCTTATTGGGAGGTCTAGGCGACCGGATTCATCTCCTTCCGTGCTCGAGATCTTTTCGTTTGATCCCAAGATCACTTCTCTTTCGGCCTCTCCTCTGGTTTTTTGTTCTCTCTCTCTCTCTCTTATTTGATTTTTTTTAATTGAATTTGAAGTTCTTCTTGTGTCTATTACAGTATTTTTGCGAAATTGAAGATAAAATCAACTGGATAGCTAGGGTTTTTCGATTTTGTTGCTTGACCTGATTATTTATTTTTATTTTTTTTGTTTGTAGACTGAATTTGTGTTTGAAGAATGCGATGGTGATCTTGTTAGTGTTGCTGTTCATCCCAGCGGGGATGAAATTGTGTGTTCTACCACTCAAGGGGGATGCAAGTAAGTTGTCTTGTTTGGTATGAACATCTGAGAGTCTGTATATTTCATGTATATTAATATAATTGGTCAAACTATGATTCATTGTTTGTCATGGAGAAGATAAAAGACCATTGAAGTTCCTTGATCATCTGCTTACTACTTCAGGTTCCCCTATGAGATTTAGTTTTAAAGCTTTTTTTTTTTCTTTTTTTTCTCGTAGGACATTAATGTTCTGTTCTGTGTTCTATTATACTAGACGTGCTATTGAATGTAGAGGGCATAACTTTCTGGCCAAGTTATCATCTAGGTTCAGTAAGATTGACATTTTTTGTTATTTTTATGCAAGTGACATGACTGATAGGTCTACTGGCTTGATTGCTGATTCATGATCTTTTTAATAAAGATGTATAGTTTCACGGACACATATGGAATTTGATACTGTAGTATAGTGAGTTGAGATTTCTCCATGCAGTTTTAGTGCTTGGATGTTGGCTTGATGCTCGGATGTTTCGTTTTTTTTCTTCTTAATATCACTCTGACTGCTAGTTTCTTGAATATGATGAAGATTTGAAGGCGTAGTTCTCTTTCGTTAATCTTGTAGATTATTCGAGCTGTGTGGTCAAGAATTAAACGTGAAGCTGTTGATGAAGGAATTGCCTCCACTGAATAATGTCGGTTCTCAGAATTGTCTCGCTTTCAGTGTTGATGGTTCTAAACTCGCTACGGGTGGGGTGGTAAGAATATCTCCTGTTGTCTATATTGTTCAATCTTCTTTTTATTCTCTTCATTCTAAAAAACATGGTGGATTTACTTTGATATCAAATTAACCGCAGAATGGACACCTCAGAATCTTAGAGTGGCCTAACCTGCGCCCCATTTTAGATGAACCAAGTGCGCATAAATCTGTAAGGGATATGGACTTTAGGTGAGCCATGAAGTTGTCTACTTCTGGTGTATTCTCATAATACGGCAACATCTTGTCTGTTTGTTTGTTTCCGCTTGCAGTATATATAGTTTATCTATTACGACGTCTTTGCGTGCTATAGAAATTTTAATGGGATGCCTTTTGAACACAGTTTGTATCTTGATCTTTTGAAACTGTTATTAGGAAAGTGTTCGTAACACCTTCAAATTTATACATAAATAATGATAGCAACGTTTTGTAGACCTCTTGACATTCTCTTGTTGCTATCAGAAGTCAGAACTATATAAAGAACTTTAAAACGCTCATCATCCGTGAACTTAGTTATCTGTTACTCTGACTATGGTGGATGAAAATTTTGCAAGTATTTGTTGGTTGAAACTGAAAATCTTTCTTCCCTTTCCAGATTTGAAAATGTCTTAATTTCTTCTTGTTCCAGCCTAGACTCAGAGTTCTTGGCTTCTACATCCAGCGATGGATCAGCCAGAGTTTGGAAAACTGATGATGGAGTTCCTATAACTACTTTAACCCGGAGTGCGGTATGGTAGTTATTTCAACACGCTTTTGTGTTTATTGCATTTTTCTTGTAATTAGTAACGTGTTCATTTCAATGATCAGGATGAGAAAATCGAGCTCTGTCGATTTTCCAAGGACGGCACTAAACCATTTTTATTTTGCACCGTCCAAAGAGGTAAGAACGTTTTCAGAACTGTGTAGTTATCTATCTCCAGTAATCTTATTGAATGGCTTATTGCCTTTCTGGAAACAGGCGAGAAGGCGGTCACTGCCGTTTGGGACATCAGTAACTGGAAAAGAATTGGGTATAAGAGGTTGCTGAGAAAGCCTGCTTGTGTAATGTCCATCAGTCGAGATGGAAAATATTTGGCTTTGTAAGTGCATCTCATCGTCAAATTGAGATAGCAGTGATAACACATTAGATTAATTGACAAATATTTTCCTCATATCTCACATATGATGATAGCTGTGATAACACATTAGCAAGATCATCTGAAATGGTTCAATATTCCTCTGTGAACAAACTCTTCATTCTACTTTCTTTTTTGGTTGTGTGCTTCGGTGTGCTTCACGCTTTATCGAAAGAGGTTTTTGATTAAATGTGAAAAAATTTCATTTCAGGGGAAGCAAGGATGGGGATGTATGTGTGGCTGAAGTAAAGAAAATGGAAGTCAGTCATATGAGCAAGAGGCTGCATCTTGGTACATCCATAAAAACCTTAGAGTTCTGCCCCAGTGAAAGGTAAAATTATTAAACTAAGCCAGTTTTCGATAGATCCCGAAATACATTGCAATGTAAATAAACTACAAGATAACTCAAGTAGCACAACAAACCCTTAATACTGTAACTACATTCCTAATGGTATTCCTAAAGGTTTTTTTCTGTCACTATTAGGGTATTTGCTCATGAATATTTTTTTTCTTTCCCTTTTGTAGGGTTGTTCTTACTGGTTCAGTCGAATGGGGGGCTTTGGTGACTAAGCTAAATGTTCCTGCCGACTGGAAAGGTAAATCTCTCTTTACTCCCTCTGCTCGAAGTCTATGACATTTCTGTCGTTGCAACGCGTAACATTATACCATGCTTAAAATTTGCAGAGTGGCAGATCTATTTGCTGCTCGTAAGTCTATTCGCTGCATCGGCTGTTGTTTTTTATATCTTCTACGAGAATTCGGATTCGTTTTGGCAATTCCCTCTTGGAAGAGATCAGCCAGCAAGACCCAGGTTTGATTCCTTTGTAGGAGATTCACAGTATGCTGATGATCCATTTGGACCAGTTGACATGTGAGAGCATCTGCTATGTTAACTATTAACGACCGAGCGATAGGATGGATCTCGAGTACTGGTTTTCGGTTCTTTAAACTTCATTTCAGGAAGCTTGTTTGCAGTTCTTTTGTTTAATGCAATTATTATGATTAAATTAGGTCTTGTCCGTGAGCATCAAGTTAAAATTACTGAATTCTTAATCATGTTTGGAAGTTAGACATCACAGGCGCCGTTGGTTGTATAATTATTTGATTATACAGTTTACCTAATTTATTCATCTTTTATGGTCAACATTCTTATTCCAAAAGACCATTTCAAATATTTTCTTTTGCCTCTATGTGATAAGATTTGAATATAGGTTCCTAATTTCCTCTTCTACTTTTTGGAAGAAATTTGAAACCACTGCCAAATTATTTACCCTTTTCTCTTGGGTTATAAATCAAATTTGTTTGTACCAGTTCAAGTCTACATAAATATGATATTGTCTTAAAACGGAGATGTTTTCACATCTTTACAAGGAGGTCTGTTTGTAACAACTCAAATCCACCCAACAGATATGATATTGTCTTAAAACAGAGATGTTTTCACATCTTTACAATGTCTGTTAGGGAGAGGTTTCCACCCTTATAAGGAATGCTTCGTTTTTCTCTCCAACTGATGTTGGATATCACAATCCACTCCTGGAGGTCCAACGATGCTTGGATCGGATACCATTTTTAATAGTTTAAGCCCACTACCAGTGTCTTATTTGGGCTTTCTCTTTTGGATTTTCTATCGAGATTTTAAAAAGCTAAAGAAAAGTTTTCCCTTTCCAACTGATGTGGAATCTCCCAATTATTTTTTAAAATAAAAAACAACAAAAATTAATTACTTTTAAGCATTTGAATAGCCATTCTAAACATGGAAATTTAATCAACCCGGTCAGCGCAAAATGCCTAATCAATATTTTATTTTTAGCATAATAGAGTCTGTTACAAGACAAGTCCTCAAGTACAATAGGGTATTATATGGGAACATTTTGGCATTCTCTAGATCTGAGCAAAGTTTGCAGATTTCCATACCATAGTTGTTGGCAGGGGAGAAAAAGACAGAACTAAATGCAAAGAGAAGAAAACAATATCTGAAAGTGGAAAGGAAACCATCAACTATCATGACTGACCAAAATTGCCTCAATAATTGCTATTTTGGTTGTACAGCAGCAAAAGGAATTTCCCTCATGTCTTGTTGCTATATATGAGGTAAGTGGAATATAGAAGAAAGAATTTTAAAGAATATTTAGAGTACCTCTCCCAAAATAACCTGGTGTTCTCTGGTAATATATGCCTCCAATAACCGAGCTGCAATTTCAGCTTTGCTTTTCTTCAGTTTTGTTGCCTAGAAATGCTCTGTAGAGTAAGTATAATTGAGAAAGAACTCAGATTCCTTAACGTACCGTATGTAACGAAAAAATGGTTTGATTCATTTTCCACGTAGGGAAGCTCTCTTTCAATCTCTTATAGCCAAGTCAGCAGTCAGAAGCTTTCAGAATTAGCTGGCTAAATAAGGTTCAGAATTCCAGCTTCTCATCCTGCAAGTGATTTTTGCTTGTATCCAAATTTCATCCTCTCCATTAGTTTTACTTTTGTGGTTCTCTTCTTGTCCATCTTCACCCTATACCTTTCTTCTCTTTCTCTCTCATATATCCCTTGCCAATGAACTTCCCCTGTTAATGGCCACAACCCCATTTGATTTGAACCACCTTCGTCATCTGCAGCTTCTGCTAAATCTTCATCCATACTCTTCAACAACGTGGAGTTAAAATATTTTGCCCACATAAATTCCCTGCGTTGTTCAACTGGATGCTGCTCTTCGAGGAAACCCGAGTGAGGATCGATATAAACCATCCTCCGTCCACTGTGGTACGCCCAAACATTGACCAGGATTTCCAGTATCCGACAGTAACAGTGTTTTTTCTGCTCATCATAGAAACTAACAGGAGTTGAGAGAGAGAATAGTATGGAAGGAAATGGATTGGACTCGAATCCTTACCTCAAGCTCAGAGGAAGCAAGCAAACATCCATATGGTTGACTTTGATTTCTATTCACAGCATCAAGGTAGTGGGTGAACATCCTGTAGTTCCCAAATCCAATTGAAATTAATGGGGTTACCTCCTTTATATTAACACAATGACCAAATACGAACAATTACTGTATATGCGTGGGTTATGAACTCCAGGAAACTTGCTACTACTAATCACCTGGAAAACATTATGAACTCCAAAAAGGAAGGGGTTGGCATCACCCAGCTATGGAGGGCAGACCAGCGACCACCATTGTCTGGCATAGGGGGAAGCGCTTCCATATTTGACGACAATCCAAACATCTCACGAAAGGTGTTCTCAAAGGCGGTTCTGCAATCATTTGGAGTAAAATGAGCCACGATCGAAAGTTAGCTATTTCTCAACTATAATTAATTAGTGCCAAGTCCACTCAATAGAAATGCCCATAAATAAAAGTACACTTCACGCCGCATTCTCAGCAGTCAGCATATTTTAGATACATTTACTATATAATTTCAGGCCAATTATGAGTGTATGCACATGCACAACGGACATCAAAGCAGGCATCAACATTTCATTGATGATCTTAAAATTTTTTCCAAATGGCATCCAGAAACTGAAAACGTTTCATATGTAGGAACAAAGGATAATGAAAATCATTGTTTGCAATTTCCTGACTAAAAAACCAATCGAAAGCACTAGAGAAGTAAATATCTACAAGTAAAATAAATCAAATGAAGCCATCCCAGCACAGAGCTTTCATCCAACATTTAATGAGACGTAAAATTACCTGCAAAGACCACCGTTCAAGATATCACACACTGACCAGAAAGTGGGAGCATTGCTGCCCCCCAAGATTCCACGATTCACTTGCAAGTGTGTCCAGAAGTATATAACATCTCCTTTAGTGTTGTCCCTTATAGTGTCTTCCAAGACATTTTCAGCTTTTGGGAATAAGGAAACCTGTTTCAAAATGAAGGGCTAAATGCAAATTGTATACAAGTAGGGTGAAGGGGCCCCAAATTTTCTTCTTGAAAATGGAGGGGGGAGGGGGACGCTGGCAAACTATAAATTTTGAAACAGTCAATCAGTACATAAATACCTTTCTTCCAGAAGCCCGCCATGATTGGAACCCAATCCAAGGTCTCTTATGAATGTTATCAATCTTATTTGCAATAGCAAACATTCCTCCAATCTCACAGAGAGTATCCTGATAGTAAGAGTCATTCAGAAGAGGAAGCCGTCCAACAGCATTGACATCATCAGATTTTAACCTCAGTGCCCTTGTGGACTGCCATAAAATTTAAGACAAATTCTTTACAAACTCAAACAGAACAGGGTAAAAAGTTCATAACTGCCCTTAAGATGTGAACGATGAACAGAAATGGCAAGTCTAAATTTTCAACTAGTCAAATACTACCTCAGAAACTTTTAAGAAAATCTTCAAGAGCTAAAGCGTCAAATGAGTAGAACTTCAAACTAAATGAAGTATCTACATGCATGAATTCCCAGCAGAGTTCTAGCTTAGAGGTAAAACAGATAGGGGTAGTTTTAAAAAAACACAGATGAGTGGAACTGATTCTTATGCAATTGACTAAGAAAGCAGAAACTATAAGTAAATGGAAAGTACGACTTGATAAAAACAAAAATGAATGGAGCGCACAAGACTTAGTCCACGGTACAAAGAGCCATGGTGCAAGAATGGCCAAGCTCCAGCACCACTGTATATCTCATAAATGGATACAGGTTGTCCCGTCCTTTCAAGCTCCCCCTCATCTCGTTCATTTGCCTCAAACTTGAGTTTTTCTGATTTCCGGGCATTTCGATATATTTCATCCCATGCACCTAGATCTCTCTCCATTCTTTCCTGAAACTACAGAAAAGGAAGATGATTCTAGGTTTAGCTGCCTATTTTAGAAGGATACGTGAGAAAGGGAAGTTCAGAACCAGGGGAAAGAAATGGTGAGAGCAAGTAATCCAATTGCAAGAAGGGTACCACAATATACCTCCTCCATTTCAACAGTTTCATATTCTTCAGTATTTTCTATTTCCTCCAAAATATCCCAATCATGTGGAGTTGGAATATCTTGCTCCAGAGTCCCGTTTCCAGTCTCAGAAGAGTTTGTTAAATTAACAAAATTAGTTATTTGTGCTTCAAGAGCAAAAATAACACTGGATTTGCTTGTTGCTGCAATCCTCTCTTCAGTATCTACCTTTTTGCCAATTGTCTGCACAACTTCCTCTCTGAATAAATTCCATTCCCAGGCCTCTAATTGAAGCTGGGAGACAGAACCTGGAAGTTTAACATCTGATGGGAAATTCAGAACATTCTCTAGGAGCCGTGCATAACTGGTAACACATTCCGATGCTAGTATATTCTTAGCAAGTAATTTTCCAGAGGAAGCTATTGCTTGTGAAAATCTGGAGAGCTTCCCATCTGATATCATTCGAGAGAAAGAATCCAATAAAGCATCAGGATTATGTTTTGGGAAGATAACCCCATGGACACCATCGACAATCTGAGAACCAGAGAAAATGCACAAGATAAGAAACAGCACAAGGAGAAAGATAAAAGAGATGGGAGTCGTGCTGTTACATTATGGAGCATATCTCAGACAAACTTACGTAATTTCTCAAGGCAGGCAAATCAGGCACCATGATTGGGATTCCAAATGACATGGCTCGAATAAGTAGAGGCGGAAAACTCTGTATTTCTTGAGAAGATCCATAGAGCACAATGTCAGCCATCATCAGCACATTGTTGACATCTCCATTTAAGCCATAATGTGTTATAGAATCATCAGGAAGTCCTAGACGTGAAGCAATCTCCTGCACAGGTTTAAAGATAGATCTATTGTCAGAAACAGATTTGTGCTCCTGTTGTGATACAGACTTCATGAGAGGAGTAAACAGAAATTAGGAACGATGATTTATCTTCTTTTCTTTCCTTTTTACATAAAAAACCAGGTATAAAAGGAGTATAAGCACAGATCACGAATAAGGAGGCCAATAACAAAAGTTGGCACAACATTTTAAGATGGAAGAGTAAAAAAAAAAAGAAGAAAAAACGAATCGTAATTGAAAAGATAAACAATCCCTACTAAATCAATATATTTTTATATAAAAGAAAACAATAGAGAAACTAGGTAAGTATTCGAAGCATTTTAAAAGTAAGCAAGAGAAGGAGATTGAACTCCTAAAGAAGCAAAGGAAAGATTATCTATGTGGCGGATAGAAATTCATGCAGGAATAGATGGTATTAGATCATTGGTTTTTTTAAAGAAGAAATGAAACTTTTCATTTGTGGAATAAAAAGAAACTAATGCTAAAAAATGCAAACTCCACGGGGGAGTGAATAAAAACAGAAAGAACTTAGAAAGAACACCATCTAGGAGCTTTAAATGAGCAGAATCAAAACAATCAAACCAAGGAAGATGCCTAAAAGTAATTGGAAAATTATTAGACAAGAACAGAGAGGATAATTTGAAAATCTTAGAATAGCTTAACATTGTTTAGTTGGAGTATGACCATACTGAAGAAAACCAAAAGCTACATTTTGGGAATTATATGTAAATCCATTAAACACTTCATCTATTCAGTATTCACCCAAATGCTGCCCAAACAGAATAAAGAATATAATTAGAAAAACAATCAAACCAGGGAAGATGCTTAAAGGTAATTGGAAAATTATTAGACAAGAACAAAGAGGATAATTTGAAAATTTTAGAATAGCTTCACATTGTTTAATTGGAGTATGACCATACTCGAGAAAACCAAAAGTTACACTTCGGGAATTATATGTAAATCCATTAAACACTTCATCGATTCAGTATTCACCCCAATGCTGCCCAAACAGAATTAAGAATATACTTAGAAAAAGAGGGAAATCACTTGCATTGCCAACTTAAAAGAACAACCATGTACATTCTCTTTTTTCTTCTTATTATACTTTCCTCTCTTTTGTTCCTTTTCTCCCCACCACAAAAAGTTAAAGACCATAAATGGGAAACGAAGAAACGAACCACAAGCATAACCTTTATGAACAATCTTGATGTGCTTTAGGTATAGGATGTATGTGGCAATGAATCATCCAATGGTGGAGAAGAATCAAGTGTGAATTTTTTAGATATACATCATAAAAGTTGAGCAACTACGAAATATTCTCTTCAATTTAAACATCAGTATAGAACTTGAATGTCCATCCACACACTTCAAGAAAAGCCAGAATCGCCCATATGATATAATAAAATAAATTTAAGTGTTTTAAGCCCCCAAGTTGAATACTTAATAACTTAAAGCTCTTGTTATCTCAGTGAGTAGTCTTGGTTGGGCAAACCCCCCCTAGAGATAAGAGGAGGAGAGCCATGGGCATGACGCGAGTGGAGTCCCGCTATCCCAATTATAAAAAAGATTGATGATAATAACAGATAAATAAATAAACTTGTAAGCTTTCGGTGCAAAAGAAAATTATACCTGCAAAGCACCATGGGATCCGTCAGTTGAATTACAACATAAGAAAATAAATTTGAATGATCCTCCTACTTCTTGCCTTGCATACTTTGTGAGTAGAGGTCCAATGCTATGCATTGCCACAGCATAGTCCCATGACAGCTCATTTGGAAAGAACAAGCTTCCAACGACTATAACCAGTATATCATCTTCATTAAATCCATTTTTCTCTCTTAGTTGACTTTTGGAGTGAACATTTTTGTAGTTTTCTGCGGCATAAACATCTGCCGGGGATCCAGGAATCACATAGAAGTTCCCGTTGTCCAAAATGCTATACAACATCTGATATGGTAAGGAAATGGCAAAGGCATAAGAGTGTGCAACGTGGAAATACAAGACTTACTATTAAAAAGCACAGCATTCAATAAAAAAAATAGAGACGAAAGGAAGACTTACTGGGAGGGAAAAATCAGGGAACACAACAATATTAGCCCTTCTGAAAGAACTCTTCCAATGTGAAATAAGATGCTTCCAGCCCCTTTGTTCATACATCGGCAAGCGGTTGGCAAGTGTATCTTCTCGAACTATCCATATAAGTGGTACAGAACAAAAAGGTTCCTGCATAAGGCTGCATAAATATAAACCTCACTAATCATAGTATCTCAATTCTCAAACTTTTAAGCACATGAAAACAATAGGACTCAGAAAGAAAAGTATTCTTATCAGCACATGCACACTCATGATCTTACCTTACCTTTTAATCACAGTTTCTTTTACACGTTACAAGCTCACACATAAACTAGAATGTATTGTTTCTCTGAAACTCTTACTGCCTCCTCCATTTCCATGTGTTATGTTACCGAAAACATAGAAAATGTTGTTTTTATTTATAGGTTCTTATTGGAATCATGAGCATTTATCATAGTTTTTTATTTAGTTCTTTTTCCAATTTCTTATATGCAGAAATATATTGACAGACAGTAGGTAACCTTTCCCTACAAGTCCCAGCTGATTACATTTCTATAAAATAGATGTTTAAATCAAACTACCGAACAGTGCTCTTTCGTTAAGTTTATAAATTTCTTTTTGGTTTTTACTACAAACATATTTGGGTAATTGTACTTTGAAAGTTAAGTTTCCCACCTAGAGTGACTGGCATTTTAATTCATCTTCAATTGTTATTTCACTTGTGAAAAATGAATTGAACTTATAGTAGACTCGATCTTTGTAAGCCACCTGTTTCAGTACTACTTTTTATTTATTTATTTATTTTGAGTTCAATAATGTGAAGATGGTGATTTAAACATTTGACTACTAGGAGAGACGTATAATATTTAACATCGTAAGCTATGCTCAGATTTGCTAGTGTGTAAACAACAGTGAACTTATCTATTAATCTAAATCCACTAGGATGTATTCTTGATATATATTATGAAAAAAACTAACACAAACTCTAGCAAGGAAGAGGTAGACTCTACCCCAACTATAACGGTTAATTTATAAAAAAAAAAGAAAAAAAATGAAGTTCGCACTATATTGCATGCCCATAATCTGTAGTCATGCCTAATGCAAATAAATTCATAAAGCACATCACAAATACCGTTAGGCCAAGAACCATTGACCTCATTGCAAGTATAAACAAAGATTACTTTACATAGTTAAAGATTTCACAAGATACTTTATGCTATAAAAAGGGGAGAAAAAAAACCTTGCAATTACTCCCTCTGCTTCCAAGGAGTCAGCAATAATACCATCATATCTGGAAAAAAAAAATGAATATAGAATCAACCATTTCTGCCAAGAAATTGAAATGTAGTCCCAGAGACTTCTTGAAAGAAAAGAAAAATCAACACCGAGAACATATTAAAAAAAAAGAATAGTGACAAAACATGCTAACAAACAAAAAGGAAGCATATACATTGACCAATCAACATGACCATAATGCTCTGGACTTAATATTGAAGGCTGGCCACCGATCTGTTTCCACATTGAATGCTCATTTCCACTCTCTACTGCAAAAATCTGTCAGATAGACCTTAATGAGGATCCAAAAGAAATAATTGTAACCAAAAGTTAAAGCATCTTTAAATACTTACGAGAACGAATCATGAACAACTGCATAAATCTACAAGAAAATCCATCCACCATATATGTACTGGAAAATGGAAACATAGTACCACAACAATGGACAAACGAAGGCAACTCTACAACTTCTACTGTCTTACGTAAAATAAAAATCCGAAAAAACATCTTTTTTGTAGGAATCACCAAAAAATAAAATAAAAAACAATAACTCACCTCAAGTACATAACCAAGTTTCTGTATGTTCTTCATCACAGTAATCAACATTAATGATTGTGGATTGCTCTCCATGCTTCCTAAGATCTGGCATCAGTGAAAGAATAAGGATAAAAGAAAGAAAAAAAAAATTGGTACATGACTTAATCCCTTGATGAATCCAGATTCAGATACTGTTAGTTCTTAAGCAGTCTAGAGTAAAATTAGAAATCATAAATAAGCTGAATTTTTAGATTAAAACATCATTTTCGTCCCTGTACTTTCAAATGTTCAATTTTAGTCTTATACTTTCAAATCTCCAAATTTAGACCTTGTACTAAATCATGAAATAAGTCCTTATTGGTACTTTCATACAGATTGCAAACAGGACATTGTTCAACTTCTGAGTGTGCAACTGTTTAAGGCCGAGGCCAAAGAGTCCTATGGACCAATGCCATTAAAGCCGTTCATTGGGTTTTTGGATAGAGAAGATTAGAATCTTGATGTGCATCATATTCAAAGAAAAAGGTGAGAGCAAGCACAAAGAGCTACAAAGTCAATTACAAACACTAGACCAACCCAAGAGGACCAGCTTCTCTCTTACTATTCTCTAACCAAAATTCTACCTACGTCAAGCATAGCACCACCCCCGAACATATACACTCATTCCTAGGATTTCCTAACTCTCGCTACATTTCCCCTTTAACCCCTCCTAATATACATTTTTACTGTCGGCAGCCCAATATGTTGGCATAAACAAAAAATTAAGAAAAATCACAAAAAAAAAACATTATTTTAAAAGACCTATTAAATCAGGAAAATGTTAAAAGCGCTACTTTCTCTGTTTTAAAATGCTATTGTATTAATGTTCGTAGGGTAGTTTTGTTTATATGAAAGAACTTTACTCAATATTCTGAACTATTCTTCCATGTTTTTTCTCAATGAAAGCTCGATTTCTTATTAGAAAATAATTCAATGGAAATTAAGTTAAGCTAATTGTTAAATTTTCATGATCAAATACCTGACACTTTTGGTATTGTGAGAACTGCTGTGTTGTTGCAATTATGCGCATTCCTAAATTGTAACGAGTCTACGAACAGTTATTTTACTTTCAATGTTTTCATAAACTCGTTTGTCAAAAATTAGACAGATCCTTAGAACTTGAATACATACTCCAAGTGGATGAAAGTTATTGAACCTAAGTCATGGAAGAGGACCTACATGAGTGCCGTTGGTTGGTGATACAGAATCCAAATAAATGGTTTAATCTACTTCGCAGGATTGAACTAACGTGTGATGGGAAATGTGTAGTGATTCATACAAATTAACTGATAGAAATCTACAGAATTCGCTCCCAATCTAGTTTTGACAAGACCTCCATTGATGAGACAGTGCGCATAGCCAATAAGAAATGAAATGCAATGAACTAAGTGGTATGTGCCAAATCTTGATAGCTATAGTCAGCGAATCGAACGCAAGTAGTTTCAAACAGCAGTAAAAGAAAACTAATACTCACTAGAGCAAGCCTGGGTGCACGAACGCCAACACGATCCTTCTTCCGCACCTCATCGAGCCCAACACCTTCCACCAGCCTCCTCGAAATCCTCCCCGGAAAAAACTTCAGCGAGCTCCCAAACTTAATACGCTCCATAAGCCACCGCCCCCTTTCACTTCCAGGGCTAGACATCAAACTAATGGAGCTCTGCAACAACATAGAACCGGAAACAAAGGCAAATACTGCAAAAACAACGACAAAGTAGAAAAACGTTTGTCCTCTAGCCGGAAGCCACCAGAGCAAGCCCTTGCGATTGATCCGACTCTGGTGAGATCGGGAGCGAGGAGTTGCATGATCCAGTGAGTCCTTGGCTCGCAAACGGAAGTGACTGGAATTCCGCTTGAAAGGAAAACGATCACGACTCGAGTGAAGGACGGGGACGGCATTTCCACTCCCATTGTCGTCGATCTCTGTAGATGAACTCCGTCTCATTCAGAAGATCCTGTGCTCCAAATCTTTATGCAGAGCGTGATGAGCAATGGATTTGCAAGAATTGAAGAGAAGAGTTTCGAGAATGGATTAGAAATGATGTGAAACTCAGATTTCATTCCGCTTTAGAACACGACAAATGCAAAATTACATAATTACAACAACTTTTCACATAAAAAAGATTTTTTGCCAAGTCGGCCAATTTTACATTCATTTATTTTAAATAAATAAATAAATAAATAAATATATATATATATATATATATATATATATTTATTCCTTTACTTTATTTTATTGCGTCATTAAGTCTTTTTTTAATTACTTTTTTTTTTGTTTAACGCGGTTTTTGACTACCTGTCTCAACAAATATATAAATAAATAAAATAAAATAAAAATATACACGTGGATACTCTTTGTATTAACTAAATACTAAATTAATAAAAAATACATTTTATTTCATCTTTAAAATATCATAATTTTGAGTGACTCAATTAAAAATTTTCAAAAAACAAATTTGTTGTGGCCGTATGACAGATGTCCTAGTCTTACTTGTTCGAGTCGGTTGACAGGGACGTCAACCAATTGAATAAGAGAGAATGTCACGGTCCTACATGTTTGAAAGACGTTCTTACAAAGGTGGCACAAGATGACCGAGCAAACCTTTTCAAAGGGAGCTCCCTCCGTACTGAAGCCCCTTATTCCACTCGATAATTACTTGAGTTTTTTTTCTTAAAATTAAACTTATTTTATTTCATTTTTCTATATCACGATTTTAAATATTTATAATAAAACATTTGAGGTTGTAATCAAATTCAAAACACCGACAAATAATTTTAACATTTATTGAAAAATAAAAAATAAAATAAAATAAAATCGATTAGTCCACACCGTTTTGGGCCGGCTACAATGAGAGGGCCCATTAATAAACTCGGACGGCCCAGTCCATCAAAGTTCAATAACAAAGGGACATAGATTTCAACAAAATTACATCCATCTCCCACGCGCGCCATTCAACCCCACCGGCCATTCGTGTTGGAAGCTTGCAGAATGGCACCCTGGCCTGCTCCCTGTAACTCGTCTGTAGGGTTTTAGACCTCTTCTATCCGCCATTCTTCTTCTACGCGCGCTTTACCAGACTCGAGGTACTGTTCTCTCATCTCATGCACTTTCGTCTTACTCTTACACTGCAATTCTGATATTCTTGGCTCTCTCCCCTTCAATGGCGATTTTATTTTTCTCTGTATAAGGTTATCATTTCCTCTCATGGCCGCTAGAGTTTCATGCAATGCTAGTTCTTCGTCAATGTGTTCTTTTCTTTTCGTTGTTTTGTTATCTGGGTTGCTTTTACAGGAGCTTCTTTCTCCAAGTTTATTATAGCATCTGGTTCTTGGAAACTTTTATAGACATGAGCCGTTGATTGTGGTTAATTGCGTGGCGTTTCGGTTTCCCCTGGGTTTTGATCCTAATTTTACTTTATTTTTTTTGTCTGAGATATTAACTGTGCGTGTCGATTATATTGCAATTTCAGATGGTTAATATGGGAAGGACAATAAGTATTTGTAGATAATGGTACAATAGGGAGCTGACCAATGGAACACTTGTTTCTTGAATTATTGGT
Organism: Cucurbita maxima; assembly: GCF_002738345.1. Lineage (NCBI taxonomy): Eukaryota > Viridiplantae > Streptophyta > Magnoliopsida > Cucurbitales > Cucurbitaceae > Cucurbita > Cucurbita maxima. Next base: position 2,422,577 of record NW_019272028.1, on the reverse strand, counting down.
TAGTTCATGGTAGCAATCTTCAGTTTTGTTTGATTCCCAGTGCATGTATGTGGACGCGTTGTATTTAGTTTTCAGCCTAGCGTCGATTTTCTATGGTTCTGTTCATTTATCATGTTTTTTTTTTCATTTCCAGATGAGTTCTTTAAGCATTTTGTCATTTAGTAAAATGGTAGTGGTGTGAATGGGTTGGCGCAATTGCTGGAAAAGTAAAGGGAGTTAGATCGAGCGAGTTAAAGCCCCACAGTGGCCATCTACCTAGGCCTTTTAGTTTTCTCGACGACTAAATATAGTAGGGTCAAACAGTTGTTCTAAGATTACTTCGTTTTAGTATGAAATTACAAATTTATGGTCAGAAATTTGTTGCAAGCAGTTATTTATTCATTTTTCTTTATGATATTTAACTAATTGGTAGCTCAAAAAGTGGATAAATGGATGTGCTATATCAGAAGGCACGACTTGTGATCAGAACTAAACTTAGCTTCCAGTATATATATGTCTTATCGGACTTGTTAAACTTGAGTTGAGCAACATCAAGCAATCATTCCACATGTCACAGGTTTGTTCACAGTAATTTCTAAGTTGTTCTAAAAGGGAAGTCAACCTTTTTCTGTACAATCTGTTAAATGTTAAAGAAAGTGAAATATCCAGTGGCTCTCATTTCATCCACTTCATTCTGGAACGCAGACTTTATATGGGCGGAATCATCTTATTACTGTTCTGTTAACTTGTAGGTTTGTACTCTAAGAAGGGTTGAACTTTTTGGATTTCATGCATGCCTTAAAGGGTGGGTGGCCAGGGTGTCCTCTTGCCCTAGCCAAGTACAATGAGTCTGAAGGGAGGAAGACCAGAATTCGGCGTTCGAAGGAGGAAAGGAAGGCAATGGTTGAAGTCTTCATAAAAAAGTAACCACATAATGGTTTTAGTTCATATTTTTGCATCTGCTGATCTTCTAAAGTATGCATGAATCATTTAGATTGTTGAAACTATTATCCCTGCATGATGACATTTCACTTTCAATTATATTGAACTCCCAAGTGCTAGATATCTTGCTTGAGAAAACCTTGTTCTGCTATGTGATGTTCTCACTCCATGATTTATCTAAGCTGTTCATGTTTAAACATGGATCGCTGTACTTTGCCACTTGTTTTTGGATTTTTTTTTTTGACATTGTTTTCTAGTTGAGCTTTTGTTTTACCTTTTGGATAGCAAGTATCTAGCAACTGTTAGGCGGATAAATTCTTTTGCGACTGAGTAGTCATGGTTATTCTTATCCAAAAAATAGTCATGGTTATTTCCCTTGGTATGAATTGGAATAAAAACCTACTCCAATTAGTTGAGCTTTTACCAGTATGGGAGTGGTTAGCTTTGAGAGTAGGTATGAAAAAAGAAAATCTTCTAAAAATCACAATGGATAGCATTTTTTTTTATTGCACGTATATTGGATGAGCATTTTTATTTTGAACAAGAAACAAGGGATGAGCATTTTGATTGGGACACTTAAAGGCATAAGTTTATTTATTTGTTTTTTTATTTTTAGTTCTCAGGATAGAACCATTGAAAATCGAGATCCGTGACTGTTGGTTTATTCGATGGAGTGAAGTAACTTTTTCATTTTGAAAATTTATTTCATAAAAGATTTCTAAAACCAAAGAAACCAGTAAACCGTGAAACCTTGCAATAAGTGACTTCATTTACTGATATCTATATACTAATAAGGATAAAATAAAGAGTTTAATTACCCTACAGCATAATTTTGTTAATACTTAATATAGGATTGTATTGTAGCCTTCCTTCTCCCTTAAATGACACCCTTGTTCCTTAAGGGAGGAGAGTTCTTTGAGGGTGATTTTGATATCATGTGAATTAATGCCGAGCCTTTTGATTTCAGAATGTACCAACTCCTTTGATATCATTTCTTTGAAAATGTAAGAGCTCTTTTGGGCAAACTGAAAGGGCTCTAGTTCTTCTTTAAGTTCCAGAATTTGTACTCTTTGTGAAAAGCTAGCTATCAATTGAAACAATGTAGTTATTCATAAATCTGAAAAATATGTGAAGAGGGCGTGCATACAAAAAAAATTATTCAAGAGAATCTGAACCTCTATTGTCGAACTTTTGAGGAACACAAACTTCCCAACAAATTGTCTGTACAAGTAAGTTCTCATTCCTCATTAATCTCATGATTTGAATGCTATGGTATGGAAACAATGTGCTGTTAAAAATCCTTAAAATCAAAGAAATTACAAGACCAAGATAACTCCCATTAAAATAGAAAACTTATTTCACTGCTTTTGATACGGATGTAATTTGTTTAATTTGTAAGAATATGACATGGGATCCTAACATCCTGCTTCCAGGTATCAGGAATCAAATAAGGGAAGTTTCCCTTCACTCAACCTTACTCACAAGGAAGTTGGTGGATCTTTCTATACAGTGCGGGAGATCGTACGTGATATAATCCAAGAAAATAGAGTTCTTGGTCCAGGAAAGTTGTCACTAGAAGAGCACAGCACGGATCATTTACTTGAAGAGAATCCACTGCACTCAATTGCTATTGAACCTCAATCTCCTTTAACGTCGCCCTCAGAGGAATTTGATTTTCCAATCAACCACAACCATTGTATAAATGAAGAACCAATCATTGTTTCAGATGAGGAGCAATACACTTCAAAAAATATTCAGGGATCACAGAATGGGGTCATAATTAACGGCAGCCTGGTGGATGCCAGTGACAAGGATTCTGATGAATTTATCCAGACAGAGTTGCCAGTAAATGAACACAAGAAAATAGAGGACGTGTTGAAAGAGGAATCAGGAATGCCTATTAATCATGTAACTCCTTTGGCTGTAGATGTCAAGGTAGGGACATTCCCGTTGGATTCATTTTCTTGGGCTGCTAATGGTTCAGATGTAATATCTGAGACTTTGATTTCAACCGATGCCTCGGAAAAGAAAGTTAGTCAAACCATCGAGTTAGAATCAGATGTTAGCTTGTTTAACAGTGAAGATAATAATTCCACGAAAGCTTCTGGTCGTGCGGATGAAAAGGCATTCTCAGAAACAATGTCTGATTTGGTGGAGGTAGCCCAAATTGTTGAAGTCACTAATGGAACTATTATGAAAGATGGTCGCATACATGAAGTTGAGGGTCCTGGGTTGGAAATTTGCACTGATACTCCAATATCTGTGACATTTGAACAAGGCCAGAAATCTAGTGAAATAAAGGTGAGTGCTCTATTTCTTTGTGGCCAAGCACAGAATGGCGTTAAAGTTTTTTTTTATCTATCGTCTTTTAAATTTCTGGGGCATAGGTATAAATGCTTAAAGTTGACTTTTGGATTATGACAAAATATCGTGGGGGCAATAGCAATTTTACTCGAGTCGTTTCTGGGCCAGTTGAAACTTTGAGCGAGGAAAAAGAACAGAGAATTTCTTGCATCTTAAACTTTTTGGATGGTGTTTAGATGTTCATTTGCATGTGGGTGATCTTGTTTCAATGTTTTTGTTTGAAAAATAAAAATGTGTACTCATCTAACCATTAGATGAAAAGAAAGAAGAATTGAAGAACATGTTATATTGAAGTCAGTTGTTTATTTCAAGGATTGGCTATACTTTTTATCTTGTAACTCAAAAGTTTTGGAAGCATAGTTTGAATTTAGACTATTATTGATGCTCTTTTACAGGCTCCGAATGCTTCTCTGAGCGGTACCAAGAATCTCAACGATTCACGCAACAATGGCATCGATCAGGCTTCAAAAATCAAAGAGGAGACAGAGGTTAAAAATAAAGTAGAGGCAGAACAGACTGGTGGCTCCCAGAAAGAAAGCATTCCAACACTAAATAGACTTAATCTGTAAGAACCTCTAGTCCACCCCACCTTCACTTTACTTTATGATTCAAATTAATTTATCATTTTAACCACATATTCATCTTCCAAACATTTCTTTTCAGCAAATCATGGCATGGGACGTCAAAAGATTATTCAAAACCCGAAAACAACCCGCTTTTGGAAATCCTCAACGCATTCATTGCTGCCTTCGTGAAGTTTTGGTCCGAGTAAGTTCTATGACTGTCAATCGAATAGATAGAGAGTAGTAGTTAATTTTTCCTGCCACAGAACCTGTCTGTCTGTGTACCAAACCTGCAATCGGTTACCCCGTCGCCTCCACTCGGTCCCATTGTCGATATTTATGAAGAGAAAACTGGAGGTGGGTTGGCATTTCTGTACCCTGCAGTGTGAAAGAAAGCTTAGGAGTAGCATAAAAGCCTGTAGAAGGGATTTTCTTCTCTTTTTTTACTGTAAGCATGAGATGATGAGATACATGTCGACCCCACCGCCATGGTTTTCTTCTAGAAATGAAGATTTTGCTCTAATTAATGCATTAGCATATGATGAAAAAGGGTGAAAAGAGAAGGAAAAGTTGAAGTAACGTGAGGAGGAGCCTTTGTGTGTTAGGAAAACATGGAAACAAGAGAGAAAGGCATATACAGATTGGAGTTTTATTAGGCACATCTTCTTTGCCCTTTTTTTCTCTGACCCGACATTTTATATCATATGGATCATGTAGTCACATGATTTTCTGCTTCCCAATTTTCTAATAGTACACTCTCTTGCAGCCTTTTTGATTTTTATTTTATAAAAAAAAAAGTCAATTTTATTTCTCCTTTTTATATTCATTTTTTGAAAAGTTTTCTCCTGTTTCATAAGGTTCTTTGTATAATTTTTTTTTCACCCCAATCCGGATTACCGTGCCGATAGGAACACCACTCGAAAGATCAATTCAATGACGTAAACCGTCGGAAACTTGAGAGGGTCGCTAGGTTTGGGAGGGAGAGGGAGTTCAAGTGGTCTCTTGTGTCTAGCTATGTAGGTTAGGGGCACTATTCTCACTTTGAGTTCTGCTTTCTATGTATGCTTGCGATGACAAAATTTTCCCATTAGCCGATCATTTGATTGATCAATGGGCAATGTAGGGCTTTCTTGTAGTAGTCATTTCAAATTATGTGATGTTCCACATTGATTGGGGAGGAGAATAAACCACCATTTATAAGGGTGTGGAAACATCTCCCTAGTAGACGCGTTTTAAAGCCTCGAGGGGAAATCCGAAAGGGAAAGCCCAAAGAGGACAATATCTGCTAACGGTGAATATGAGTCGTTACAAATTATCACCTCTAATGCAACAAAATTGAATCTTGAATGCTATCCGATCAAACTCTTTGATGTTCTTTTTCTTTCATCAAACATCAAATCTTGGGCATATGACACAAATCTTTGGTATGTGACACATGCTAACCGTGGGTATGCTTTTTGAAAATGATAGCCCGAGGATTGGTCCGTTGGTTAAGGTCTATACCTCGACTAAAAACTAGGGTTTTCCAAATACAACAAAACAGTAAAATTAGTAATTAATGTACGAAAAGGTCAAACAAAGCACACGTGCAAAAAGAATTCACAAATTGATTGTATGAAAGAATAAGTTCATCAAACACTAATTTTTGTTGTGTTCACATTGTCAATTTTTGGTCATTTTCACATTAGGCAATAACCAACACTTTCAATAAATTTTAAACCATTTAATCTTCTCATGTAATTGACTCTATTTTTCTTTTGTCTTTTTTAAAAAAATAAAGAAATAAAAATTAAATACATACTATTTTAACAAACCTTGTAATAAACTCTTCCATCTCCCTTTTCCCCATGCCATTGGATCTGGGGCTTTTTTTTTTTAAATCTTTTTTTTTTTATTTTTCCAATTCAATATTCTAAAATAATTATATATATAAAAAAAGGAATATTGGACATGATTACGTGGAATTCGAGGAAATTAATAATTAATATTAAAAAAAAAACTGCAATTTTCATACAATTTGTAATTTTCAAGCAGCCTTTGTATTATAAAAATTAATTTATTTAAAATTCTTAAACCTGGAATGTTGTTTTGTCTGTATTTTTAATATATGACTAAATAATTTACCAGATATTCCACGTGTCAATAGTTTTTTAAAAAAAAATTCAAAGGATTTAATTATATAAAATTTATACACATTTATTTGGATTAACAAATATATTTTCTAACAGAATAAATCGAAGTATATTTTTTATTTTCTAATTTTCAAATGAAATCCCATGGTATTATCATGATTACCACAAAGACATTTTCATTTATTTAAAAAAGTAATTTTTTTTTTCATTTTAAATTTAATTTCATAAAATTAAATTATTTTATGATGACCATTTTAATATCGAGTCGAGGGCAGGCACACCAACTACATGAACCTCGTCCTTTCTGTTACTAGCACTTTCCCGAGTTTTATATCAATTAAAATAAGTAACACCATATTATTAAATTTTAAAAAATTAAAATTAAAATTAAAATTAAAATTTACTCCCTTCACCAATCACATAGATTTAAAAAAATATTCAAACAAGAAATTAAATTATATCCCATTGCAAGAATCCCAAGAGAAAAGCGAATTTACTTTTTTACCCTTGAAGATTAAAAATAAAATAATATATATTAATCCGGATTAGAGAATATTTTAATATACACTAATAAAGGCCAATGATTGACGGTGAAACCAAGAGAGAGAGAGAGAGAGAGAAATTAATATTAATTAGAAAAAAAACTAAAATAATAATATAAATAAATAAAAGAGTAAAAAAACAGTTTCACGTGGGGGCGATTCATTTAGGTAATGTGTTTGGTTTGTGATTTGGTAAACCCAATCCATCAATGAACTCATTCCCCAAATTCCTCTTTATTTTTTATTTTTACTTTTTATTTTAAATTTATCTTTTTTTTTTTTTTAATTATGTGTTTGGTAAAATTTTCCATTTATTTTAAACCCACTTTGGTTAGGGAGGAGAACAAAACACGTTTGTAAGGATGTGGAAACCTTCCCCTAATAGACGATAATATCTGTTGGTGGATCTGGACCATTACAAATGATATTAGAGCCAGACACCGGACTATGTGTCAGCAATGTAGCTGTTCCCCGAAGGAGTAGACACGAGGTGGTGTGCTAGTAAGGACGTTGGGCCTCGAAGGGGGTGGATTTGGTGGCGGTCCCACATCGATTGAAGAAAGAAACGAGTGCTAGCGAGGACGCTAAGCCCCGAAGGAGGTGAATTGTGATGTCTCACATTGGTTGGGGATGAGAACAAAACACAATTTATAAGGATATGGAAACGGACAGTGATGTCTCACATTGGTTGGGGAGGAAAACAAAACACCATTTATAAGGGCGTGGAAACAGACAATATCTGCTAGTAGTTGTGGGTATGGATAGTGTATTTTATAATTTGGTATTTAATTAATTGTTTTTAGAGTAAAAAAAAAATAATAATAAAAAAAAAGTAAAGTAGGGTTAGTGAAAGCTCAAATTGGTGGGTATCCAATGCCGACGTCGGTGCGGTGACATCACGCGCTTCTCTTTCACCCTCCAATTTTGAAACACATTGCATGTCACCTACTTCATTTCTTCTTCTTCTTCTTTTTAATAATTTCTTTTTGTTCCTCAAATTCATTTTTTTTTTGTTTTTTTTCCGCTACGCCTCGATGAAGATCGGAATGTTCGATATTTTTTAGTTTAACAATACATGGAGATGACAGAAATTGAACGTCCACCTCAGGTTGACACATTCAATATTTAGGATTACTGAACTCATTTATATCCGAGTGTATATAGGTTAAAAAAATCTTTTGGAATAACCCGAAATTTAGTGATCCGAGCAACCTAAACAGAATTCACAACCCGACCCTCTACTAGGGTTGGTCCCGGTTGACCAGACCAAAATAATTTACCTACATTTTTCAATTTTTTTTTTTTTTAAATCTAACTAATTTATAATCTCTTTTAAATTTTCATGATATTTTAAAAGGACTAAAATACCCTTACACTATTATCGTTCATAGCTGGCATTCATGATGGTTGACAGTTTCCAACACCACTACGGTAACGGCTCGACAACCTTCGATGAGAAACAATGTTCGGCAATCCCTCTAGCTATGGTCGACCAATCGTAATATTTTAAATATTTAAGTAAAAAATATTTTAATTGTAGAAGAAACAAAAATAAAAGACTTAAATTAAAAGGTATTTTGGCTCTATATTTGGTGTGTTGGCACTTTCTTTAATTGCGTTTTGTGTCCTTTATTGACCAACCAAATTGATTCTCTTATGTTAGGGTGTCTTTTGGCTTCACTCCACATTTTCCATTTTAAATATATTTAAATAATAATTATTTTTATTTTAATTCCACAAATTTAGAGCCTAAATACATAACTTATTTAATTAAATATAGAGATAAAAAAAATATAATTTTTTAACAACTAATTTCATATATTTATTATTTTAAATATATATATATATATATATTTATTTATTTATTTAAGTTGTAATGTATTATTTATTACATAGTTTGGTAGGTTGGTAGGTTTTAATTGCTAAATCGTCCTTCATTTGTATATTTTTCGTAGTCAAATGTTTAATAAAATTACCAAAAAGAAAAAATAAGTCAATGAAGGACTTGGAAATAAATATAAATAATAAATTAATAATAGTAAAAAATATTTTAAGTAGGCTAAAATATTATTATTATTATTATTATTATTATATTTTGGGAGCCTAACGTCTTTGTTGACACACCGCCCAGTGTCTAGCCCTTATACCATTTGTAACAGCTCAAACCCATTGTTAGCAGATATTATCCGTTTTTTGTCTGTTACGTAGTGTTGACACCTTCACGGTTTTAAAACGTGTATAGAATTTAAAATGAGGAACGAAACATTTATTATAATGGTATGGAAACTTTTCCCTAGCAGACTCGTTTTAAAATCTTGAAGGGAAGCTCGAGAGAGAAAGGCTAAAAAGGATAATATTTGCTAACGGTGTGATTGGTTTGTTAAAAATATATGTAATGTATCGTAAGCATCGATATTTTCAAATTATAATTATTAAAAATATATTATTGACGTAATAAATACATTTATTTATTTGTATTTAAGGAAAATGAGAAGAACAAAATAATAATTTCTATTTTTATTGTTTGATTTTAATATATGAAAGAGGTTAATGAAATATATGAACCATGAATTACTATTAATTATTCCATTTTAAATATTTTGCAATTAATTTTTTCAATTTTTCTTAGTTTCATTTGACTTTTGGGTCAAAATTATAATAAATTAGGTCAACTAATTGATAAATATTTTAAATTATAAAAAAAAATAATTATAATTTTAACGGCTGGTGTTGATTAATATTAGTAAAAATATAAATAAAATGTTTATGTCAAATAGTTGAGCAACGAATTGGTTTAAATATATATTTTTACTAACACGGAGACAAGATACAGCTATTTCAAGGCACAATACGACCTACAGGGGAGACCTAGGACGGAAACTTGAATTGGAGTCAGAGGATCTAATTAATTAGAAGAGCAATGATTCGAGAGCGGATTCGCCACTGACAGGGAGACGAGACCGCTATCGCAAGACACAACATGACTTACAGGCGAGACCTAGGACGGAAACCTGAATTAGAGTCAGAGGATCCAATTAATTAGAAGAGCGACGATCCGGGAGCGGATTCCGCACTGACAGGGAGACAAGAGACCGCTATCTCAAGACACAACACGACCTACAGGCGAGACATAGGACGGAAACCTGAATTAGAGTCAGAGGATCCAATTAATTAGAAGAGCGACGATCCAGGAGCGGATTCCCCACTAATCGGGAGACAAGAGGTAGCTGTCTCAAGGCACAACATGATTTACAGGTGAGACCTGGGACGAAAACCTGAATTGGAGTCAGAGGATCCAATTAATTAAAAGAGCGACGATCCGGGAGCAGATTCCGCACTGATAGGGAGACAAGAGACCCTATCTCAAGACACAACACGACCTACAGGCGAGACCTAGGACGGAGCAACGATCTAGGAGCGGATTCCCTACTAATCGGGAGACAAGAGGTAGCTATCTCAAGGCACAACATGATCTACAGGTGAGACCTAGGACGGAACCTGAATTGGAGTCAGAGGATCCAATTAATTAGAAGAGCGACGATCCGGGACCGGATTCCGCACTAATCGGAAGACAAAAGGTAGGTCGTGTTGTGTCTCAAGACACAACACGACCTACATGCGAGACCTAGGACGGAAACCTGAATTGGAGTAAGAGGATCCAATTAATTAGTTGAGCGACGATCCGAGAGCGGATTTTCCACTAAGAGGCAAACAAGAGACGACTATCTCAAGGCACAACATGACCTACAAGTAAGATCAACAAAACATGAGACGGAAACCTGATTGGGAATTTGATGATCTAAGTAATTACCATAGCGACAACTCGGAAGCGGATTCTCCACGAACAGGAGGACAAGAGACGACTATCTTAAGACACAACACGACCTATAAACAAGACCGACGAGATATGAGACGAAAAAAAAAAAAAGGGTATAAAGAAAGAAAAATTTAGATAAAATAAATCAAAAGGCTAGTTTTCAAAATTTGGAAAAAAAAAAGGCACATTTTTTTACAAATATATTTTAGAAAAATAACCTTTTTCCAAAGTATAAATATAATGGCCTACATTAAAGTTAGCAACTTTTTTGAGATCCCAAAAGTAACCTCACCTCCCAAAAAAAGAAAATAAATAAATAAATAAATAAATAAAGAGGAATATTTGATGTGTTTAAATCGGTCTGAACAAACGTGAAAGCTCACCAAACAAGACGCACAAAAAACCTTCCCCGACCGACACGGCTCACGCGCCTCCGAGAGGCGCGTGGATGTGACAAACCCTCAATGTGGTCCACGGAAGCTTTTGGCTATTGGGCTGCCCGCTGCCCGTTCTTTGTACTGTAACGTAAAATTTAAGTTCCACTTGTCAACCTCTTGAAAAGATTTTAGGAAAATTAAAAAAAAAAAAAAAAAAAAAAAAAGATTATGATTCCCACCGTCTGTTATTTAGGGTTTCTCTTTCGTCCAGCTCATCATTCCGTGACACGTGTACTGATCCCACTTGTCCTTCACCCATCGTATGTGACCAATTATTGTTTCGTTCGTATAAGACTGTTCATTTTTAATTTTTTTAATTTTAATTTTAATTTTAATTTCTGAATTTTATGCGGCTTTTTCTTTGGATGAGAAAGATGAGACCCTACAAGTTTTGTCTCAACTCTCCTTTTTTAGATCAAAATATGCTTTTCATCTCAAACCTTTTTCTTTTTTTCTTAAGATTATCGATCCATTTTTAACGAGACTTTTGAATTTAGCGTTTATTGTCGAGAATTATTAATTTTTAAATGATGAGATATGTTTTAATCGTTAGTTAACATTTAGGTATGCCCGTTAATCTAAGACATGGTTCGTTAAAAAACACGTCAAAATATTTTTTCTTTCCGGTCATTTTTTAATCGTATTCATATAATTCAATAACCCGATAAACGTGGACAACCTAACCCAAACTATAAAAGTTAGGTTGGGCTAGCTTGATTTTTTTTTCTTCTGTTTACGTTAGGTTAAATCTTTTGAAAATTGAAAATTCGACTCGAAAATAAGGTTACAATCCAACCAAACCCAATTTGTATAATTATTATGAAAATTAAAAATATTTGACATTTGTAACGGATATTAGTGATGCGTTGTGATTTGTGGATAAATATGATTTTTTAAAAATAATTTTACGAAAAGAATAACCCGACAACTCAACCCAATCTTTGAGTTGGATTGAAGTGTGAGCTTTATTTGCATTGTTCGGTCACCAATCCAACCAACTCCAAATTTCAAATTGGTCAAAAAGATTTATCCAACTCAACTCGTGTACAGCTATCTGCTAGCTTAAAATTAAATGCAGTTGTTGTGTGTCAATTTGAGCATAGTTTAACCATTTTCATAGTTAAATTTTTCCACCATACGATTATTTAACTAAAAATAAAAATAATTAGCGGTATACTTCTTATTTACATGAAAATAGGTATTTTTCTAGACGTATCGGTCTAATACGATTATCTCTATCAAATCGTCAAATTTAAAATTTAAAATTTATTTATCTTATAAACGGTATAATACCAAAGTATGGTATTTTTACAAATTTTCTCTCATATATCTAATGGTACAAAATTATTGATCAAAATTAAATTTATACGTTATCCATATTTATTATATGATATGATATGTTGTCATTTTATATGTAACAAAATTGTTTTTTAGTTTGATTTTTAAATATGGATTTTTCTTTTTTTCTTTTCCAACAAAATTGAAAATTTAAATAAATAAGATAAATATTTATAACATTAAATATCAAACTATTAATTTGATCATTAAAATTTTAAATTATTGTACTGCAAAAAATTTATATTTGGTTGTTGGACTTTATAAAATTATATCTATTTAATTCATCTATAAAATAGAAGGTTTATTGTAAGTTATTAAGTTTATTTTATTTTATTTTACTTTATTTTATAGTATTGTCAGAATATTTATATTTTAATACTTAGTATTATTTAAAATACAACATAATGAGCTAGCTTAAATAGGAGTGTATACGGGTTGGATTATATTAATAATTAAAATTTTATAAAGTTCAAATATCGAGCATTTACCAGTTACAACACATCACTAAACTTTGGTTACAAATTTTAAATATTTTTAAAAGTAGAGTAGGATTGTGTTATAACTTTATTTTCGAGTGGTTCGGGTTGACTTAACCAAAAAACTATGAACCCGCAAAACGAACTAAAATTTCGATTTTAAAAAAAATTCAACCCATCCCAAACCAGAAAAAAAAAAAACATTCAGCTGTAGATATTAAATTACCGAAGTAAACGTAAGAGACGATCAAATAATGTTTTTTTTTTTTTAAGTTTTAGAAGCGTATAAAAAACATTTTAAACACGTAAATCAGATATATTATAGGATTCTAAAATACATCAAGGCAAAAAAAACTAAAGTTTGACCCATGAAATGCCAACACAAAAAGATTAGAGGTTCGAATCTATTCAACCTCATATATCATTTGCTGATGGTGGGTTTGAGCTCTTACAAATGGTATTAGAACTAGACACCATGCACAAGAATGTTGTGCCCGAGAACGAGCATGAAAACCTCATCTTAATAGATGCAGCCAGAAGGGAGACCATAGCATAGTAGAACAAGTTTGGAGAGGAGAACGAGTATGGAAACCTGAGCCCAGTAAGCGCGTTTTAAAATCTGGAGAGAAAGCCCATAAGGAAAATGTCGGGAAGGGAAGACCAAAGATGACAATATCTATGGGTTTGGACAGTTACAAATGTTTAAATTGGGTAAGTTAGTGAAGATGCGGAATTATGTATTCATGCCCTTTGAAAGATTTCACTTCTACCCTTCAAAGGATCAAAAATTGACGTGGTTGACCGGTGGCTAATGATATTGTCAATTGTTTTTCTTAAAAGTTATTTAAGGACTATTTAAATAAAATTAATATGGAAGTTAGAAGGATTATTTTGAAAAAATAAAAATGAAAAAAATGAAAAAGGTAAAAAAGAAAGGGTAAAAAAGTGAAGAAGTTGGGGTGAATTTGGGAAGCAAAGAGAGTCAGCTAAGAGAGAGTTAAAATTAATTCACCAACCTGTCTGAAACTTCTCATCTCTCTCTCTCTGTTTACTGTATTCAAAGGCACGTCTTCCAAGTGATTTCCTAAATAAATACTCTTCCACGAAACAAACGCCTTTATCGCGTGTTCATCCATCCACTTTCCTTTCCTTTCCTTTCATCTTCCTTTTCCTCTGCACGAATCCTTTCCTCCAATCTTTCAACCTTTCCGCCATGTCCATGGACCTTGAATTCCCTGAAAATCTCCCTAAAATCCGCCTTCCTTTACAGGTTCGATCGCCTCCCAAGCCTTCAAATTCCATCAACATCCCTTCCTCCGTCTCCGATCACGACGGCGCCGACCTTGACCACCGCGGCTGCCGGACGCCGACCTCTGCCGAGCACAAGATTCCGAAGATCATCAGCTGTCCTGGAGCGCCGAGGAAGCCGAAGCGCCCTCCCGTACCTTGCAAGAGGAAGTTGACCATGGAGCTCAAATTCTTTGAGTTCGTGAATCAAGAAGAAGTCGATAATTTCTTCCGATCCGCTTACGATCTCGAAGCTTCTTCCGCGGCGCCGCCGAAGAGGAGCTGCTGCCGGTCAGCCTGATAATCCAGATTGTCGGTTTGAGCCCTAAATTACTACACCGATTATAGAAAATCAATTTTTCTTTAATTCTTTTCTTTTCTTTCTTTTTTTTTCCCCCCTTTCCTTTCCCTCCGATAGCGAGTCAGCTCTTGATGTGTATTATTATTACACGTACATACCACATGGAATCGAATCGAATCGAATGCAAGTCCTCTTTGCATCATCATCGGAGATAGATAATCGTATTTCCCGAAACAAACAGAACATTCCGCACATATTTCTCTTCTTCTCCCCCTAAAAATTCTCATTAATTTCCTGAAATTCTCTGCTTCTTTGATCGTTTCTGCAGATTTCTAAATTCTTGATCTGAAATTCCAAATCGAACTCATGTAAGTTACAAACCCTAACTATTTCGTATTCCTGTTGTATGAATGAATCCGATCTGTAGCTGCAATAATTGAGTATAGAAATCATGAATTCGCTGCTGATGAATGAAATTACACGATCATGTTCATGATTTCTTCAATTCTGTTTTGCGATTGAGATGAAATTTCCTTTTGATCTGCAGATTTATGCCCTGATTCTTTGTTCTTGTTGAGTAATCAACACGGCTTTGGAAATTTGTTTATAGATATATATATATATATATATATATATATGTTCTACCTCGATCAATTTGCAGATAGAGAGAGATGCAATTTCCAATTCCAATTTCAAACATCAAAAGGAGAGAGGGAGTTCTTGCCAAATTTTTTTAATTCTATCCCCAATTTCAAATTATAGAGAGAGAGAGAAAAATTGGGGGGAGTCGAAATTTTCAGAGAGAGAGAGAAAAAAAAAAAAAAAAAAAAA
>NW_019272028.1:2383354-2406914 GCF_002738345.1 Cucurbita maxima | reverse complement strand
AAAAAAAAAAAAAAAAAAAAAAAAAAAAAAAAAAAAAAAAAAAAAAAAAAAAAAAAAAAAAAAAAAAAAGAGAGAGGGAGATGCCAAAATTTTGAATTTCCATGAATATTTTTTTTAATAATAATTTTTAATTTTTAATTTTTAGATCAGCATTTTATTTTGTCCCATTGTAGGCCACAACTTTCCCCAGGCAAAAAAGGGGTAAATTTAATGTCTCAACATTATTTAATTTCAGTGCTTTAAAATCCTTTATTTATTTATTTATTTATAATATTAGGTTTTTTTTTTTATTTTCTTTTAGAGTAAATTATCATGAATAGTTCAATAGCACTTTCATTGTGCTATTTCAGCAAGTGGCTGTGCCTATCTTTTAGCTGACCAATTAAGTCAATATTATAAATCATTATTAATTGAACCCCACATTTATATTTTCAACACAAATTTATTTTCTATTTTTTCATATATATATATAGAAGGAGAGAATAATGGTAATGCACATTCATTATTGTTTCATATGTAGACAAATATATAATGAAATTGTGTAAAATTAAATTGTCTCATATGATTTTTAGACACAATAGTCCTCATGACAACACATTTTAAGGTAATTAAATTAAATTTAAATTAAAAAGCATATCATCATCACTATTACCAAGTGTAAAGAAAAAAAACATGATGAAGGGAGTAATTTTATATTCAAGGTTTTTACATAAATTAAATGAAAAAAAATAATAATTTTAGGAAATTTGGAGCATAGGTTAGGTAAATTAATGAGGGACATAAATGAAAATGTGTAGCATATATAGATGATGATGAATTTAGAATAGGGAGGTTTACATTAATTGGTGTATGGTGTGAAGCATATTAGAAGGGCATATTATTTTTGCCTTAAAGATAGATACATAATTAGTAGTGGTTGGATCCATATTTGATCATGTTTCTAGAACTTAATGTTGTCGAAAGAGGTTGGAAACTCAATTACCCACCACTTTTTTAATGCTTCTCTCTCTCTCTCTCTCTCCCTCTCTACATTACTCAATTATGAGTGAGTGAGCCTGAGAGAGAGGGAGCTTGATTTTCAAGCTATACTCATGCTGTCTTCATCTCCAAGGAACCTTAAAAGGTTACTAGCGTCTAAGAATGACCGTTTTTTGTCTTTGAAATAGTAATCAATTTGAACCTAGCTCAACTTGTTCAGATACATATACCTTTGGAAGAAAGGGAACACTGTATATTAATAGCTCCGAAAGAGAGATGTTTTGTTTTTTTAAAAAAAACAGTAGCCAATTTGAACATAGCTCGACTTGTTCAGATATATGTACCTTTAGAAGAGAGGGAACACTCAACCCTAAACATAGCTTAACTTATTAAAAGATTACTAGCTCGAAAAGAGAGATGTTTTTTTTTTTTTTTTTTTTTTTTCCTTTCAAAATAGCAGTCAATTTGAGTATAGCTCAACTTGTTGAGATATATATACCTTTGGAAGAGAGGAAACCGTGAACCCTAAACATAGCTTAACTTATTAAAAGATTACTAGCCCGAAACGAGAGATTTTTTTTTTTAATTTTCAAAACAGCAGCCAATTTGAGCATAGCTCGACTTGTTAAGATACATACCTTGGAAAAGGAGAAAACAGTGAACCCTAACCTTATTAAAAGGATACTAGCTCATAAAGAGAGACATTTTTTTTTTTTTTCTTGAGAACAATAACCAATTTGAGCATAGTTCAACTTAGTTAAAATATATATACATTCGAAAGGAACAGAACCCTAAACATAGCTGATTAATATATATATACACGAAAGCGAGGAACCAATAAACCCTAAAAATAGTTTGGTTGATTAAGATATATACATATACTCTCGACTCAAAGGTTTAAGACTCAAATCTCGGTACAAATTAATTTTCCAAAATTAATTTATAAATTTGAGTAGACCACAATGTTAGGTACATTTTACACGATTAGAGAGTCATAAAAGGGTGTTTTAGAGGTCTAAATTGAAATCTCGAGACTTTACATTGTCCTTGAAAGTATGGCGTATTATAACTTTTGGACCACTTAAAATGATATATTTTTTTTCCTAGTGTTTTATTACATGGTTGAAAGTGCTTTTCATGCCTTCTAAAAAAAAAGTGATTTAAAAAATAAAATTTTTTCAAAATATTTTTTTTAAAAAATAATGATAAAAAGGAAGGTAGTTATAGAAAATTATTTAAATAAAAAAAAAAGTAATTTTTTCAGGAAAAAAAAAAAAATAATAATAATAATAATAATAAATAAATAAATAAATAAAAGGAGAAATGGGTGAAGAGAGAGGTAGCACTGAGATCAATGATTGTCAGTTTGTCTTAATGCAAATCAGATTATTTTTTGTCCATTTCATCCAATTCCTTCTTCTTCATGTGAATCTCACGTTCTTCTCCTTTCTCTTCCAAATAATCATTTCCCCAAAATAAATAAAAATAATAATAAGAGAGAGAGAGGATCTGAATGGAAAAGCCCAGCCCATATATGTGATAAGTGGGCTTGGGTTTGGGCCCAGTCCATTACTTGGCCCATTTCAAGACATTCATTCAAAGGGTCCTCCACTTAAATGGGTTCGAGTTCGGAGATAGAGATTATATTCCTAGATATTCCTTGATATTCGAGTTATTCATGGAAAGTGAGAAGAAAATGCCCTTCACCTCTTATGAAAGATATCGAAGAATTTCTCGAGAATCCTATAAAATCCATTTGTTTTTCAGACGGGTCGTTGGAATTTTATATAGGTTTGAATTATGTCGAGAAGTTCACTGAAGATTAGAAATTGTTGAAAAAAAATATATGAATCTATGTACTAGCTAGGAAAGACATGTCCTAACTACAACGAAAATCGAGAAGGATATGTTTTTGTTTTGGTTCCACACGATACAAGGATTAACAAAGTTATCCAACACGAGCTTGATCTATTGACTAGCTAGCTGGAAAAGACATGTCCTAAATGTAACGAAAACTAAGACGACATAAAGGATGCAGAATCAAATAGAATATGTCTTGATTTCAGTTTTTGTTTTGGTTTTGCATAATACAAGGATTAACAAAGTTACTTGATCAAAGACAAGCTTGATCTTAGTTCAGCTTTGAATCTATCAGCTAGTTGAGAAAGACATGTCTTAAATGCAACGAAAACCGACACAACACAAAGCACGTGAAATCGAAAAGGATACGTTTCTGTTTCACACGATACAAGGATTAGCAAAACTATATGATGAAAGACAAGCTCGATCTTAGTTCAGTTTTGAATCTATCAGCTAGCTAGGAGAGACATGTCCTAAATGCAACAAAAACCGATACGACAAGAAACATACTGAATCCAAAAGGATACGTTTAGCTTTACATGATCAAAGACAAGCTCGATCTTAGTTAAATTCTGAATCTATTAGCTAGCTAGGCAAGACATGTCCTAAAAACAATGAAAACCGACACGATACAAAGCACGAGGAATCGAAAAGGATACATTTTGGGTTCGGTTTCGATTTCACGTGATCCAAAGATTAGCAAAGCTACATGATCAAAGACACTTACTCTTGTATAAAGTTATGTTCTTTTTCATGCTCTTAATAATGGCAGCTATAATTAACTCCACTGTTAAAGTAAACACAATAATGGGATCAGATTTTACTTTTTATCTTTTCAATGAATAACAATCTTTCTTTCTTTACTATTGAACTGCATCAAAGTACTATAGTGACTTGAGAGATAGATATCAATCCCTGTGATGAACTAAGCTAGTGGGGTCTTCAAAGATTCAGCACAAGCACAAGAAGATATCAATGGCACTCAAAGTTGCTATCCCAGCAGGCAGCCGTGTCGAAAACTGCTATCAAGTTTCGGTTGTTGGAGTATCAATTTCAACAGCTTTTTGTAACAGCCCAAGTCTACCGCTAACATATATTATCCGCTTTGGCCCCCGTTACATGTCGTCGTCAGCCTCATAGTTTTAAAATGTGTCTGTTAGGGAGAAGTTTTCACACTCTTATAAAAAAAAATGTTTTGTTCCCCTCTCCAACCAATTTGGGATCGGTGGAAGTGACTGTTAGGAATCATGACTCTCCATAATGGTATGATATTGTCCACTTTGAGCAGAAGCTCTCATGGCTTTGCTTTGAGCTTCCCCAAAAGAGCTCATACTAATGAAGATAGTATTCCTCAATTATAAACCCATGATCTTCTACTAAATTAACTAATGTAGAACTCACTCCCAATAATCCTCAACAGTGACTAGTAACTAATGAGTCATGAAGATCACTCGACTGTTTTCAGATTTCCTCTTCATTGATGGCATCTTTGGATTACAAAAGCGACGTTCGTCGTATCGAACGTTGCGAAAATGAATGATTCGATGCGGAAGAACAAGCTGAGGTTATCTTCAACAAGTTTATCCAGCTCAAGGATTTGTTTGAAGCATGTTTTACTCCAGGAGTTGAGAGGCAGCTGCATATGGAATTCAGATTTAATGATCCGAACGCCGTTATCGACAGCTTACGACACGAAAACATGCTGAAGGAAAGGGAGATTGAAGGCTTGAAGCATTGTAAAAAGAAGTTGGAAGCTCATAAGGAGGTAGCTAATGATATCATTTCCAAGAAAGTTGATAGCATAATGGAGGAGAATTCTTTACTGTTGATATCAAATAATGAGCTGAGGAAGCAAAACATGGCTTTACATGATCATTGAAGGAAACACTTGAGTAGTTTAAAAGGGAAGTTCATGAATGAAGAACTCTAGGCATTGGGTAGCAAAATTATAGGACATAATACCAACCTTGCTTGGGATGATAGCTTGTTGAACCAGATGTACTTGAGAAAACGGCTGAAGTCGACAATCTCAAGCGAAAACTCGTGCACCTCGTGAAGCAAATGGCTACAACTTTTGATGAAAATGGGAGAGAAGCTTCAGAATCTATGCTTGTACTAAGTTGTTTAAGAGAAGATATGACACTGCTAGAAGCATGTGAAATCCTGTATCGGTTGAAGAGGAGAACGGAACATAAGAGTGTGGAAACGTCTCCCTAGCATCTGCGTTTTAAAAACCTTGGGGGGAAGCTTGAAAGGGAAACCCAAAGAGGACAATATATGTTAGTGGTGGGTTTGAACGGTTACAAATGATATTAAAGCCAGGCACCAGGCAATGTGCTAGAGAGGAAGCTGAGCCCCGAAGGGATGGACACAAGGTGGTGTGCCGGTAAGAATGCTGGGCCCCGAAGGGGAAGGGAATGAGTGTCATCAAGGACGTTGGGCTCCTAAAAGGGTGGATTGTGAAATTCTATATCGGTTGGAGGGGGAATGAAACATTCTTTACATGCCACATCCCCTAGAAGATGCGTTTTAAGAACCTTGAGCGAAAACTCGAAAGAGAAAATCCAAAGAGGACAATATATACTAGCGGTGTGTTTGAGCTGTTACAAATGGTATCAGAACCAGACACTGGGCGATGTGTCAGTGAGGAAGCTGAGCCCTGAAGGGGGTGGATATGAGGTGGTGTGTCAGTAAGGACGCTGGACCTCGAAGGGGGGTAAATTGTGAAATTGCATATCGGTTAGAGAGGAGAACAAAACATCCTTTATAAGGACGTAGAAACCTCTCCTTGTGCTAAACAATCAACTAGTGCATTGCAATCTAAGATGAACAATGAAGTTGCAAGGTTGACAAGAACAAATAGGCAGCTAAAAGGGAAAGTAAAAGTGCTTAGAGGAGGAGAAAAAAGAGTATTTCGAGAGAGTTCAAGTGCTTGAAAACTTGTTTCGGTAACGTTTCCGTTTTTCGTTTCTTGTTTCTCGTTGACTCGGGGATAAACTGGGCTAACCAATCAAGTGGGTCGGGTAACAACTTGATCGAGGGCTATATTACGTCATCTCAAGAATAAATTGGCTAAAGAATCAAGTGGCTATCGTACCGATCACGAGGGCTATATTACAAAAAGGTAGAAGAACGTGCAAGGGTGGAAGCGTGAACCAAGTTCACACGAACATATTAGTTACAAAATTTGTCTCTAAATTTTTAGGGTTTGTGCTATAATTGAATAAATCTAAAGAAAACCCACAAAATTTAACAATTTAAAATTTTATTGGTTTTTTTTAAAAATCTGTCAATTTAAATATGCCTAAAAAATGTTTTGTCAACATTTTTTTAATAATAAATTTCTACTAAAAGATAAAAATTATATATATATATATATATATATATATATATATATATATATTTAAAAAATTAAAGTTTATAATAAAAATAGATACTTCTCTAGTTTGACCTTTACGATGGTCCGCTCCGTATATGCTTACTTCTCTTTCTCTGAATCAGATCGGACGGCGTAGTTTTTTGTTTTTTGCTCGATCTATTTCACCGCCATCTCCGCATTGTTGTCGTCGATCGTTTTTGCAAATCTCCGTGGCGATAACACTCTTACATCTTCGCCGGTTGCAGTAATTCACCGGCAATCATCCTTGGGTACTCCAATTTCTTCTTTTTTCTAGCACTGTAGCTCTTTTCTGATTTGATTTTCCCTTACTTATCGAATCCTGTTCTGTGGTGCAATTGCGTCATGTTTCGTGACTGTAGTTATTGGAATTGTATTGAATTGCGAATTTTGTTTCCTCGAATGATCTACAGATAGGAAATGGATGTCGATAATTGGCGCTGGGGATTGGCCTATGATCAGTGGGTTGCATTGCCGGTGTCTGGTTCCCGACCGGCAGCTCGTTATAAGGTGAGTTGTTGTTTTGACGTCGAATTGCGTAGGTTTCCTTGTAATAATTTTGTGAGTGTTGTAGATTCTGGGTTAGATTTGTTGTGTAAACTAATTTCGGTGATTTCGTCTATTTAGCATGCTGCAGCAGTTGTTGATCAAAAACTCTACATTGTCGGTGGAAGCCGTAATGGCCGGTATCTCTCTGATATTCAGGTCTTAGACTTAACCAAGGTTGGCTAAGTTGGTTTATGTTCCTCTTCATTGGATTCATTGTCGTTTGTCTATAAACAGGTCTTGGACCTTGGCAATTTGTCGTGGTCCAGTCTTAAACTTCAAATAAATCCTGGTGTTGAGAATTCTGAAGGCAATGGTGGCTTAGTTGAGTCTCTTCCACCTATTGCAGGGCATAGTATGGTAAGCATTCCAGGCGTGTTTATTGGTACAATTGTTACATGCCCCATATCATACTTATGTTGATTCATCTATAGTTACCTGATGGACTGCTTGGTAATTTTAATCGCTAGGTCAAATGGGATAAGAAACTTGTCGTGCTTGGTGGAAATTTGAAAGGATCATCTGATAGAATTATGGGTTTGTGCTCTATGAACTTAATTATTGTCCATGTGATTGTGTCATCCCTTTATGATCTCAATGCTGTGATGCAAAGAATCACTCTGCGTTTTTATGCTGCAGCATATTAATAATTGGATTCTCGAACCTTACTCTCTTATTATGGTCCTTACAGTTCATTGTGTCGATCTAGAAACACAAACATGGAGTGTTTTGGAGACCTCTGGAAATGTTCCGGTATTTGCCAATTTTTTTTAGTGGTTTGATCTGGATTTCCACGTTTATGCCATTCAAATTTCTTTTTTTTTTTGCTTACACTTCACCCTTCAAAATGATCTTGATCATATTGCTTATTGAGTTTGTAATATTTCAGATTGCTCGTTCTGGACATTCAGCAACTCTTTTTGGTTCCAAAATCTTAATGTTTGGTGGAGAAAACAGTAGCAGGAATCTTCTAAACGACCTCCATGTTCTTGATTTAGAGACATTAACCTGGGATGTAGTGGAGGCAAGGTAAGTATTCATTCTGGTTGTTCAGTCAAGTGTTTGTCTACTTTGGGAGACTGTTTCATCATTTCCTTGGTTTTTGATAGGCTGACACCGCCAGCTCCAAGATTCGATCATACAACTGCAGTGCATGCAGAAACCTACCTCCTAGTTTTTGGCGGTTGTTCTCATTCAACCTTTTTTAGTGATCTTCATGTGCTGGATTTTCGTACTGTGAGTATTTCCCTCTTCTCTTGCATATGTTTTCTCATTGAAGTGATTGCATGTATGACTTGACTCATTGTTCTCTTGGCTTGTCTACCAATTCACATATATTATCTGTCAATTTGTGTACCATAAAGAAAAAGACTAGAATATTTGACGACAATATTGATACAACTATTTTTTATTTTAGCACTTGCATAAAAGGTATTAAACTTGTAAAATGCAATGCCCTCATAGAGAAATCATGTTAATCTATGCTAGTCTTTTTACAACCATAGTCTGGAACTACTGTGGTTGGCTTTACTTCTGGCAGTACTAATGCTTGAACTGAAGTTTTGAGATTCTTGGACGGTCGTTGATCTTCTAGAAAAAATTGAACTTCATTTGTAGTAGTTGCGTTAATACCTGTTTAATGAGTGATTACAGTTATTCTAGAATAGAAGAACATGAGATCTCTTAATCCACAGATTTTAACAACGTGTTCTAAAAGTTGGGGCTTATTTTCAAATTTATATTTGTACCCCCATGGACTCTGAAGATACTTATTATGACAAGTCAACTAGAATTAAGGAAACCCTACCTTTAGTTTTGCCTTGAAGACCATAGTTGGTAGGCTGGATAGTCAGCTACTTCAATGGGGCCCGGTCAATGAGCTTGCCTGATTATTGAAAAATTGATAGCTGGAGCTCCAGATCCAGCACAAGGTCACAAGCTTCCTCTGCTTAAGACTTCCGGTCAAGCTAGCCAATTCTCCTTTTGTTGGTGGCATGAAGCTTTATGGTTTTAAATCTTTTTTATAAGTGACATTTAATCTCCTCTCGCTATCCATCACTGCGTCCAGTATTTGATCGTGTCATATGTTAGAAACTAAAACCATCAGACCTCTGATCGAATTATTGAATTGTGTCACCTGTCTATCGCTTATGTGCTAGAAAACTATTTTTACCTTATTTTTTCGGGTAGACTGTAGAGTGCCATGGTGCTTATTTTTAATGGTCCAGAGGTTGTAATTGGAATTATATATTCTCCTTTAACCATTCAAAGATTTTTTTTTTTTTTTTTTTTTTTTTTTTCTAATAAGTGACCAAAGAAATATATTCTACCGTAGAAGGAAAACAAGTGGGGGTTGGATTGGGTTTAGTAGTCCGGTATCAGCCAGACATACAGAAAGGTATTCAAGAAAGTTGTGTAATTTTAACTCTTCTTGGTCAGCGCTTGCTAATAAATATTGGGTACTTTCACCAACGTAGCTCCACTTCACTAGCTAATGTAATGATAATCACCATTTCTCTATGCTTAACAAGGCATGGAGAAAAATGTGTGATTTTCGTCAAATTTTATAAATTATTTTTTTTTCCTGATGAGCAATAAATAATAAAAAGCATATCTNAAAAAAAAAAAAAAAAAAAAAAAAAAAAAAAAAGAAAAAAAAAAGAAAACAAGAAGAAGCACTATAATGTTATGTATGCTGCAGATGGAGTGGTCCCAGCCACAAATACAGGGTGATTTGGTGACTCCTAGGGCAGGCCATGCTGGTATAACCATTGACGAGAACTGGTATATAGTTGGTGGTGGTGACAATAAAAATGGTATTTAGAGTTTCTTAAATTATTATATAAGCTTTAACATATTAAATTACTAAAAGATTGTTATGAATATGTGGACATTCCTTTTCAGGTTGCCCAGAGACAATGGTGCTAAATATGTCTAAGCTTTCTTGGTTAGCTTTGACAAGCGTAAAGCAAAGAGAACCCCTTGCTAGTGAGGTGATTACAGAATACATTCTTGCCTCAACTGTTTCCTATTAATTTTTCAACTTTATCAATATTAGATGTGGAACTTTGTCCTATGGTTGCAAGCACTAGGTATGAATTTTGATGATAACATCTTGAGATCAAATTGATTGGTCCTGGTGTGTGTGTGTGTGCAAACTATTATGGTCCTTTTTCTCTCTTTTTTTTGCAGCACCCTTGATGATTGTTGCCTGCCTCTAATTTCCCGGTAATATGAAATATGTATGACTTATTTTTCTTCCCAAGAAATAGGACACATGCAACCATTATTCCCCAAGAAAAGAGTACTGGCCTGGAATTTGGAATAATTTCCAACTAAGTACTGATATTTCTTGTACTAGTGGAAAAACATGGACTAAATAAACTTTTTGAAACTTTTTAAAATTTTTTTTTTATAAGGAAGCTCTCAAGGTAAGTTCAAGGAACCAGTCCCTAAAACGAACTATGTAATGTACTTTATCGGCTAAAACGAACTATGTAATGTACTTTATCTGCTGGGTTACGGATGGACATTTTACCAGAAGTTTCTATTGTATCATTCTACCCTTGTTTAATTCCAGTTGAAGCATATACTCGGGGGGAGTGGTTAGAAAGAGAAATATACGCATACAACAACGGTGTTATCGTTATGAATAGGGTTTCGATTGAGATTTCCCTTGATGCAGCAATGCAACTCTAGTGTCTCCATTAATAACGTATGTGATCTTCTTAGTATTTTACTAATACTTACCACTGCATTGTGGGAGTAGGGAATCAGTATCAGTTTGGCTACAATTGATCAAGAGAAATATCTGGTTGCTTTTGGCGGTTACAATGGAAGGTATAACAATGAGGTATGTTTTAGGCAAATAATGCATATCCTTGTGTTTATATGAGCTCTTGACGAGAATTTGTTATTGTAACTTATTTCCATGCCGTTATATGGTTCGTAGGTTTTTATCATGAGACCGAAACCAAGAGACTCATCACGTCCCAAAATATTCCAATCACCCGCAGCCGCAGCGGCGGCAGCTTCTGTTACTGCTGCATATGCCTTAGCCAAGACTGAAAAGTTGGACCTTGCGAGAATTGAAGATGGTGTCTCTAAGAGAAAAGAAGAAAAACAATCTCAATCAAATGGTGCCATTGAACTTGAGGCCATGAGAGAAGAGAAAGCTAAGCTAGAACTAACTCTTCCTGAAGTTAAAGGAGAAAATTCTAAACTTAGGGAAGAGATTAGTAAGGTAAACAATACTCATGCAGAGCTGTTTAAGGTATGACGTTTGGAGTCAAATATACACTTCAAAGTTATATTGTTTTCATATTTGGTTCTGAGCTCAATGATTGTTGAATTTTTATCTCAGGAATTACAGTCAGTACAAGGTCAGTTAATAGCTGAGCGATCAAGATGCTTTAAATTGGAGGTTGATTTCATCATAAAACTGGTCATCTACGTACTTTCCTCTCTTTAGGTGATCATATTGATTAAAAGATCTTAATTTAGGCATCATTTTCTTTGTTTGTTCCCGATTGAGATCCAACAGGCACAAATAGCTGAAATACAAAAGTTGCTAGAATCAATGCAATCCATTGAGAATGAGGTCCAACTCCTAAGGGAACAAAAGTCTGCACTGGAGAAACAAATGGAGGCTGCTTCATCAGTTCAGAGACAAGGTTCTGGCAGAGTGTGGCGGTGGATCGCTGGATCGCCAGGGGTTGCAGCTAGTCCTTGAGATCCAGTTTGATTGTTCCACACCAGCAAGGCGACCACCTTTAAACAGCCATGGTGTTGTGAAACTGAGTTCAATTATGTTGTGATGAAAAATCTCAACATTGATTTGTTAGATTGGCACGCAACAGAGACAACCAACTTCGATCGGATTGGTGCAAAGGATGAAGTGTGTTGTTCTCTCTGGCTACTATACAGGTAACTAGGCGTGTATTCTTTTTCAACATTTATTCTTACACTTAATTCTTTGGAGGGTCTTCTCTGATTTTGCATGTTCATCTTAGTTCACTTGTCAATACTTCATTGATATTTGGGAGTGTTCCCCATTTGGCTATCATGGAAATGATGTCTTGTATTTCGTTTCTGTAGCATCTGGCATTATCGAAATTCTCGCAATTGATGAAAACTGTATGAAAAGTTAGTAATCAATAGATCGATTGCTGTTGATTTCTATTGCACATTGTCATTTTCTCTTCTGAAAAGTAAAATCATTCGTTAATAGTGTTTCAATTTGTTTTTTTTTTCTTTTCCCTTCAACTTAACTTGATATTTACAAAAGGAAAAAAAAAAAAAAAAAAAAATCAAGATCGCTGTTCTTGGCTGCTTGATAGATGACTACTTTGAGAATAGATGGACATGAACTTACGTACACTAGGATTGAAGAGCCAAGAGAAGGGCTTCACAAACGCTAGGCCATCTAGAGTTCTTCTATTCTTTAGTAAAAGAATTTACTTGATACTTTTAACCACTTGAACCTTTTGAGCTTTTGTACAAGAAGATTAGCACTTGAGAACTAGACTTATCTACAAGGGAATTCAAGTCGATATTTTTGAACTTTTTGAGCTTTTGTACAAGAATATTAGCTCAAGGAAAAGCACTCGAGAACTAGACTTATCTACAATGGAATTCAAGTCGATATTTAAATCTTACACCCTCAAAGAAATCCTTTTTCAACAGTTGATAGAGATGGACTAGTTCCTTTGGTAACTCTTCTCAAAACTTCAAAAGATCTCTGAGTTGGAATCTCTTTCTAATCAAAGATTTTTATGATTCCAAAAAATCTATCTACCAAGAAGCCTGGAACACACAACATTCAAAAGATTTCAAAAAACTTAGTATATAGTTTCTTAAACTAATTCTAAAACGATTGACCAAAAATCACCTCAAAATTATTCTTTTAATAATCACCTTTAAACTTGTTTGAGAATATTAGTGACTAATTTGTGTTATCAAACCCTAGATTCTTAAAAAGTAGATTA
This sequence comes from Cucurbita maxima, assembly GCF_002738345.1. NCBI lineage: Eukaryota > Viridiplantae > Streptophyta > Magnoliopsida > Cucurbitales > Cucurbitaceae > Cucurbita > Cucurbita maxima. Next base: position 2,394,146 of record NW_019272028.1, on the reverse strand, counting down.
TAATCACTTGCGAAGCTAATTCGAACATACCCGAATCAACGACCATATCTTTCTGCTTGAATAAAACCATCAACAAATTCAGGTGATGAAAGCTTCTGTTTCCCTTTTCTTAATCATATACCTATAACCATGAAAAAAGCAAGGTTCTGAAGATCAAAACGCCAAAAAGGAAGTCAAATATAACCTTCGTAATATATGCAGCATAAATATTATTTTCTCCATACAGTGGCTACAACCAGAACCTGCTTCCCACATCCACCTATTGTGTGTAAAACAGCTCTGTGACCAAAAGAGTATAAAGTTAAAAGCCAAACCCCAGAGAACAGGGCGGGAACGGGACGGGGACGGGGATGGTTCCATGTCATCTCCGTTTAAATAACGTTCCAGCGGCGGTAACAAATATGCAAGATTGCTGTTCTTGGCTGCTTGAGAGGGAGATTTGCAGCTAGTTAAAGTCTTATTCATTACCACAGCCAAATTTTTGATTCTGCATCAATGCGAATAGATACACCTCCCAACTTTATAGCTAACTGAGAGTATTAGGACCCAGAACAGCAGAAAGAAGAACAAGAAGCCTCCTCGAGTTCCCATAATCCCGTTCTTCTGAGATAGTGCATCGATCATTTCATCATTTTCACCGTGGTGATGATGTCCAGCTGAGAAAAGGATGAGGTCAACATCCCCATTCTTTCCATATAAGGTATTCACCAGATCATAATTTGATGTCGAGTTACTTATATGGATCATTCCAGCAGTCCTATGAATTGAACTGGAGGTCTGTGCTGCTGAATTCAGCCAAATGGCCATGTCCTTTGATGGATACTCAGAAGCAAATGCAGGAGGTGCAGGGATGTCACCCAACAGGTAACCGACACATTTGAGGAATGGTAATGTCGAATCTAGAACAAAAAAAACCCTCCTTTGTCTGAGTTATCATGAAAAAGTTTCTACCATCTTGATTCTAACTATTTTAACATTGAGAATTCTACCTGAACCTGCTTCATCAGCCTGAGTGTTTAGCTTTGAAGTGGATGCATCATTGATGGAAGCAACCGACGTCTGTTTGGTAGCCAAGAACTCATTTTCTGCCACTTCATTTACTTTCTGTACAGAGATTCAGTAGTTTAATTCAAGTTAGATTCAAAGTAAAATCCCAAATGCCCGACAGTAGTACTTGGGAAGATAACAATTACCTCTTCAGGAATTGTTTGGCCAGAAATAGGCACTTCGCTACCCAAAAGTTCTGTCGGGTCAAATGACAGCTGCAAGTTATCATCTGCATCAAAGAATGTAAGATACTCTTCAAGAATGTCGAAACCGGTTGGATCAGTTTCAACTGGACTTGAAAGATCGTTAGCCTCTAGGAATAATTCCTCATTGAGGGCGAGATCGTCTGGAACACTTGGATAAGGCTCATCAAGTAAGTAATCAATATCCTCGTCCTTAAGATTATCACTTGATTCAGCAAAACACTTATCTTTTTCAGAATTCCCACCCATTTCGTATTGCTCTGGTAATTGAAAGAATCCGTGGTTATGCTGTAGCTCCAATGGTTTGTTATCATTTTCAACAAGCACATTGGGTAGCTCAACAGGATTTATAGTATCTTGAAGATAGTTCGACAGAGGTTGATCATATTCAAATGGAAGTTCACCATCCAAACACTGCTGCGCAGAAAGTAAGAACAAAGCATCTTTAATTACCTTGAAAGTTCTATGTAAACGAGCACAAGGGAACAAATTAATTAAAAATCAACACACATTTCAACAGATCATAACTGTAACTTTGATTTGTTCTTATTTCTTGGTTTAAGATTTAATGTAATATGAAGCACGTAAGGTACACAGATTTCCTCAAAAGTAAAGATTAAGGAACATGATTAGAGTATTTAAAGTTGTTTTCAATGTGCTGAGAGGATACCGATTTCGATAACCCTTTGTAATATATAACTCGTTTTAAAAATCTTGAGAGTAAGCTCAAAAGGGAAAATTCAAGGACAATATCTACTAATGGTGAGTTTGGGATGTTACAAATGATATCAGAGCTAGACATCGGGCAATGTGCCAGCGAGGAAGGCTAAGCTTCGAAGGGAGTGGACACAAAGCGGTTTGCCAACAAGGACGCTAGCCCCGAAGGAGGTGAATTGTGAGATACCATGTTGGTCGGGATGGAGATATGAGGGTGTGGAAACCTCTCCCTACCAAATGCGAGAGTCCAAAGAAAACAATATCTACTAGTTGTGGGCAGAAAATAATATTTACTAGCTGTAGACTTTGTACAGTCTGATATATATATATATATCATTCACAAGAATTCAAAAATTGAAAGACTGAACTGACGAGGGAAAATTTAGTAAAAGAAGGTCGCTGGCTATATTGAACGAAGAACAAACCTGAACAATTTCGTCCACTTCCAAATGCATATCATCATCAACATTAACCAACCCCTCATTCACCACAGCCTCCTCGCCAGGTAGAGTTAACTCTTCATCATTCTCCCACTCCTCTTCGATAAATGGAGCTCCATATTGTTCTCCATTCTTAGGCCCAGAACCACTCTTTTGAAATATCCTACAAAGCACAAAAGCATCCTGCCCATCCAAAACAACATCAAAATAAATTCAACATGAATCAAAACACAGCGAGAGAACGAAAACTTTCAAAATCCTCACCTGCACCACCCCAGCTTTCTCCAAGTCTTCGTCTGTAAGCCTATATTCATGCATCACCCAATTGCTGCGAGCCCCGCGAGGCGCCCGTCCGCTGTGGTAAACAAGAGTCTTCTTCATCCCAACTACTCGGGAGTTATGACGCACCGGCCGGTCCTTCCCGGTCGTCTTCCAGTATCCATTCTCCGTAGCTCTATTTGTCCTCGAACTGTTGCTATACTTCTTATCCAGAGGACTAAAGAAGTACCACTCCAAGTCCCTGGTTCTCAGCTTCGACTTCTCTGAAACAAAAATTCCCAACAAAAAACAACTCGATCATCAGACTTCCCGCCAAAACATACACATTAAAATGAGAAATGGAAGACATCTTACCAGGAAGATCCCATGGCTCCGATTTATATATGTCAACGACGGAGATAGTATCAAAACAGAGGGGCTTGCCGGAAACCTTGCGCCTAAGGTAGTATCGCACGATTTCCTCGTCGGTGGGGTGAAATCGAAACCCCGGAGCAAGAGAGGTAGAATCACGGCCCATAAGCAAGATAATCAGAAGACCAAAGAGGTAGAACGTACAAAATTGAAGCGAAAATTGGAACTGGATTCAAATCAAGTTTTCTAAAATGATCTACAGAAATTAATCCAATGATTTTCAATCAAACAAAATCATATGCATGAAACGATCGGAAGGCGGAAGAGGAAAAACAGAGGGAAAAGGAGGCCGGGTGTCGTACCATTGACGATACAAGAAGTCCATTTAATCATCTTCTTTCTTCGTCAATTGGTTCTTCAATTCTTAATTCAGAAGGTTCGGGAATTACTGAACCCTTAAAATCACTCGTCTGTCACACTTTCTGGGTGAACGTATACGCTATTGGCTAGCGGTGGGACCGCTTTGGGTGAAACCCGAGCGTCAGATATTTACACGTGGACTACTTCTTAGTGGACAGTGGCGGATTGGTAATTTTACCGTGACGTAATTGCATCCGTCAGATTAATCTTCATCACAAGATTATATGCATCGAAGGGTTAAACGGTCAAACCATCTCTAATCTCTCCTTTAAATAATAATAAATAAATATCTCTAAATAAAGTTTAAGTTTTTTACTCAATTTTATTAGCTATAAAATTGAATAAAAATAAAAATAAACAGCTAAAATTTTAAATTTTAAATATAAGTATATAAAAAAATATAAAAGTTATTGAGGATTTATAGGGGTATAATTGTAATTTTAAAAACAATAAGAATTATATATATATATAAATGAAGGTGGCTGCCTAATGTCACCATAAATTTGAACCTAAACTTTTGACCATACATTTGTGAGCCTTTATCTTAGAAAATTTTACATATTATCCATAGAATATGCATCAATAAATTATAATTATATATTAAAAAAAATTAATTGACTTTACCTTATTAAATTAAAATTAATTTCATTAATATATTTAATGAGCAATTAAAATAAATAAATAAGACTCAATCAATTCAATTGAATTGACTAAATAAATTTAAAATTGTAATTTTTAAGAAAAATAATTTTTTCCTTTTTTGAGATTAATTTATTTTTAAAATTATTTAGATATATTAAATAAGGAATATCTATATTTTTCCAAGTGGTTTTAGTTTCAAATGTTGTATTTGTTATTTAATATTCAAAATAAAAACATTTGGGCCAACCAGGCCCAAACATGTCAACTGAAACTAGTAGGGCCCATTGGATAACCTCATGCTGGCCCAATGTTTGACCTTGAGACATCTACTGGGCCAGTGGCCCATTATGTCGATGTTATTTTTTTGTCTGGGCTGGGCCTATTCTATTTCCAAAAGTGGACCAATTTTACGTAATGATAATAAAGAGGCTATTTTTCCAAATACTTCCTTAGTAAGGGCCAGATTGTAAAGGACAACATTATTGCTTCTTGAGTTAATATTCTGAACAATTATTGGAAATTTTTTCAAGCTATATTTAAAAAAATAAAATTCACTCCAAATAATTTTTTAAATTGATAATTTCTAATTTTCAATATAATTTATATTATAAAAGATAAAAATTCTAATAAATTGCTAATTTATATTTTTTCAAGTTATTTTAGTATTACAATAAAAATTATGATACTACTATGGTATGTTTTGGTCCGTTACATATTACCGTTATCCGTGGGTGGAAGAAAGCAGGACAGTCTAGTCTAGTCTCGATACTATAACATAGTGCTAGATCGTAACTAGTGGACTTCTTATCTATTCTCCTCTCGATATCAGGTATTACCCTATTGTCGAGTTGTCAAATTGAGACTTGTCTCGTGAGCTTATGTTTCGTTATGTGAGAGAGATGATGAGGTGGGCAGGTAAGAAGTTGTTGAGTGGCAGGAGCATGAAGAACACTTGTTGAGCTTAGGCAATGCCAATCCATTTTCCATGACACCGCTCTCTTGCTTCTAAATCTGTCCCTTCTTTATCATTACTTCATTTCTTTATTTCAACCAAAACCCAGTCAAAATCAAACGTGAACAACAACAAAAACCCAAATATTTCATCTAAAAAAACACCCATTTCTTGATTCTCTTCCTCGATTCATTCTCTCTTTCAATGATCCATTCAAATTTCAAACACCCTGTTCTTCATATAAACGTTTGAATCAAATAAAAACCCTCAAAAGCTTGAAAAATTGTGGACAAAATGGAAGAATTTTGAGATGAAATGAGACAAATAATGTTGCAGGCCATAGAATCTGCAAAAAGCGGACACAGCCCATTGAAGGTAAAGGGCAAGTTTGTCCAAACGCTATAATTTACACACGTACACTACCGGCTACTGCCAGCTCCTTCTCTCTGTTACGTTTTCGTTTCTCATAACCTCACCAATTCCATTTCCTTTTTTTTGATGGTTTTGATTTCTTTCTGTTCTTCTTGTTATTGGAAAAGGGTTTTTGTGAGAGAGAGTTGAAAAGGTAGAAAGGAGAAATGATGGGTTCTTCTTCAAAAGCAAGAAGCAGTAGCTATGATTACTCGTTCAAGATACTGTTGATTGGGGATTCTGGCGTTGGGAAAAGCAGTATTCTCCTCAGTTACATATCCAACTTTGTTCAAGATCTGTCTCCCACAATCGGTTTGTTCTATGTCTTTCTCATTATATCTATGCATGTTCTTGTGGATATCATGAAATTGCTACAACTCAGATGCTCTGTTCTGAGTTTTGGTCCTATTTGAATCATCTAAGAAATCGCGATGGTTCTGATAGTTGGATGAATACATGTTGGTTGAATATTTTTGTTTTTTCTTTTTGTTGTTCTTTGCTCTTAGTCAGCTGATCGTAGTTTTTTGATTGATTTCTGGCGTTTGGAATGTTTTTTGAGCTGGGAGTTATATGTTAGAATGGTTTCTCCATCTTCAAGGGCTAAAGTGTTGTCGTGAGTGTCTACCGCTAGCAGATATTGTCCGCTTTGGCCCGTTATGTATCGCCATCAGCCGTCAGCCTCACGGCTTTAAAATGTGTCTACTAGGGAGAGGTTTTCACGCCCTTGTAAGGAACGTTTCGTTCCTCTCGGTTGGAGGGATCTCACACAATGAGAGCTACTGGCTTCGAATCAATTTTGTAGCTGAGTAGATTTAGTTTCAAATCATGATTAGTTTAGAACTTTGGAAAGCCACACACACATATATAGAGTTCAAGCCACACACACATATATAGAGTTCAAGCCACACACACACATACAGAGTTCAACCAGTCTGGATTCGGACCTCTGATTTGTTGGTCGAGGACATATGCTTCACCTAATTGAGCTGTGTGTGTGTGTATCTATATATATATATATAGAGAGAGAGAGAGAGAGAGTTCAAAAAGTCAGGATTCGAACCTTCAGACTAGTTGGTCGAGGACATATGCTTCACCTAATTGAGCTGTGTGTGTGTGTGTGTATATATATATATAGAGAGAGAGAGAGAGAGTTCAATAAGTTGGGATTCGAACCTTTGAATTGTTGGTCGAGGACATGTGCTACACCTAATTGAGCTGTGTGTGTGTATATAGAGAGAGAGAGTTCAAAAAGTCGGGATTCGAACCTCTGAATTGTTGATCGAGTACATTGCTTCCCTTAATTGAGCCGTGTGTGTGTGTATAGATAGAGAGAGAGTTCAACAAGTCGGGATTCAAACCTCCGAATTGTTGGGAGAGGACATATGCTTCACCTAATTGAGCTATGTGTGTGTGTATACATATAGAGAGAGAGTTCAACAAGTCGGGACTCGAACCTATGAAGGGTTGGTCGTGGTCATATGCCTCAACTAGTTGAACTATGCTTCCATTAACACTTAGAGAGCTATATTATTCCTTAAAACGAGTCGATTGTACTTGGTGATGTAGGTGCTCATAAGGTTCTCATTGTTAAGGAGTTTGTAGAGAGAATTGGAACCTACACCTATAATAACATAGTGTTCATCCATTCCATTGTTCAAGACCGCTGAGTTATATCCCTTCCCTTACCCACCTCGGTTTCTTATTACTATTAAGATAGAGTTCCAGTACACAAACGAGGTGGGTTGAGGATTCTTTCTCGATCTTTCGCTGATTCTAGCCGTGTAGTGGATCTCGCTTTAGTAGGTTGAAAAGAGGTGTGTGGCCAGGCTCCTTATAGTACTGGGTCGGGAATCTTTGCTCCTCTTTTGCATTTCCGCTGCCCAAAACAAGGTGGGTTGATGATTCTTTCTCGATCTTTCGCTGATTATAGCCATGTAGTGGATCTGGCTTTAGTCGGTTAAAAAGAGGTGTGTGTGGCCAGGCTCGTTATAGTACTGGGTCGGAAATCTTCACTCTTCTCTTTTGCATTTCCGCAGCCTGCGTTTTTTTGTGTCCGTCTGTATTGCGAAGCTGGTCAACGCCAGCTCTAATGGTTGAAAATAGAGGGTCAACCAAGACCCCGTAATAAAGCTTCAATAAAACAAACGATTCGTTCCCACAACTTCAGACCAGAAAGAAACAAATTTTTTTGGAACATCGGAAAGATTTATTCTGTCTTTTATATGAATAAATTATTCTAATTCCATTGATCTTCTTTTCATGCATGGCTCCAGGTGTGGATTTCAAGATCAAGATGGTAACAGTTGGTGGAAAAAGATTGAAGCTAACGATTTGGGACACAGGTAACTGGATGATTTACCCGTTTTTCAGGTCACATGTTTACGTTTTTAGCTTGTTCCAGCTGCTCGATACAGAAAGTTTCTTCGTTTTTCTGCTTCGATGCTACGCTTACTCTATGAAATGTTCGTTCACCCATTTAATATACAATTTCTTATCCTTTGTTCTTGTTTGCAGCTGGACAGGAGAGGTTTGGAACATTGACAAGTTCTTACTACAGAGGTGCACATGGAATCATCCTAGGTATGACCGAAATTTATCCGTTAAAAAATTCTTTGAAATGATTATTTAAAAAAAAAAACGGGAAAATTCCCCTCGGGAACCTCCTTGCCTCGATTCCCACAAAAATAAATAGGGAGTTTCGTGGGGGGGGTTGAAATAGTAGGTGGCGACGCGTCGGTTTTATACGTTTTATTTTGGAAACTCTCTCTCATGGCATGTTCTGTTGTCACAGTTGAATGTATTGAATTCAGTTTGAACACTTCACGAGGCTGATACTTATCTATGTTTTCCTGATAGTGTACGATGTTACCCGACGGGAGACGTTTACGAACTTGATGGGCGTATGGGCGAAGGAAGTAGAGATGTATTTAACCAATCATGAGTGCATAAAAATTCTTGTTGGAAATAAAGTCGATCGAGTAAGTTGTATGATCCTACCGTCGTTCAAACCTCAAACTCTTCATTTTAAGGAATCTTCAATATCGACAGGGTAGCGAAAGAGCTGTTTCGACAGAAGAAGGAATGGCCGTTGCCAAGGAGCATCAAAGTTTGTTTCTCGAGTGCAGTGCTAGAACTCGAGAAAATGTCGATAGATGCTTTAAAGAACTCTCTTCAAAGGTAACACTCCGACACTAAGATGCTCATGTTTTACTTGAATCGTCTTCCAAACTTCATTGTGTTAGTTTCGAACTAGAAACTCCTAAGAATGGCCACAAGTACTAGTTTAGGAGCTATAATGAAACGGTTCGATGCGTCCTCGAGCTTGTGATATCTTTTTCATTTCTGTTCTGTGGGGTTGGCTATAAAGTTCAAAACCCGACCATCGATGTCGAATGTATTTAATCTTGTGGCTTTTAGGCATGATCTAAATTGGTTTATTACAATCCAGATACTGGAAGTTCCGAGTTTACTAGAAAATGGATCTGTCGTGGTGAAACAGAAAATTTTGGACAAAACTCGAGCACTCAAAGAAGCGAACGATGGGGGTTGTTGCCGCTAACCCGACGTAACGAAACAGATATGGAAGATCACAAAATTGTTGGTAAGAACAGAGGCGAGGAAAGACACAAATGAGGCATCCAAGGTGATTACATTGTTTCTATCAGCCTTTTTTCTTTCAAAAGAGAATAAAACAAAAATGCATTGGAATGGTGCCTTTGAGATCACTGTAAAACTTTTGGGTGAATTTTGTTGGGATAATGACTTTTGAGTAACAAAATTTAATAAAATCCTTGTAGATAATGTGAATGTATTTTTGTCCAAATCGAAGAACTTAATACCATCGACACGTCATCCCCTTCTTGTAATGGGTTGGGACGTTGATCGAATTCTACTCGATCTCAGTTCGGTTGAATTTTTTAATGGTGGGTTGAGCTGTGAATTCTATTTAAGTTGCTCGAGTCATTGATCTAACTAATTCAAAGAATTTTTTAGTTGATTTGAAAGATTTTGTTTAGTCCAACCAGTGTATACCTTGAACATATTGTTTGAGTCATCAATATTATAATAAGTTGAACATAAGTTGAACATATTGTTCGAGTCATCAATAAGGTGTGAAAACGAATAAATCAAATCATTTCATTTGTACATAATTTGGTAAAAACTTGTTGTCCTTTTGGAGCCATATAAAGAGCATGATGATGAGCATGTGGGATTGCATGATAAAGACAAACGCGCTTTCAAGAAAGTCGAGTCCTATTTTTGCATACTTTCAATGACTTTTTTGGCTTTCGTTTGACGTTATATAATTTATATCCCAAAACAAGAATAGTCAAATTTAATAACTAAGTGATATTGGTTGTCATCAAATATATGTACAAGTAATTGCTTTCTTAGTTAATTAATGGTATGAACATAAACGAGTAAATTAACTAAATTAGATCATAGTTTCACATGATTCTCAAGACTTGCCTATTAGTATATTCATACTTGCCGAACAACCTAAACTCATCGAATTAAAGTATGATTTAAATTTTGATCTTTGAACCTTTTAACAACGAGTAATTTTCACCTATCTTTTTGAACATTCAACACAAAACATAATGAAAAATTGACGTGAGATTAACATGATCAGCTACTTTTTCTCAACGAGCATTAACAACAGCGAACAACATCGCCAAACAACTGCAATGATCACGAGAATAAAAATCTCTTCGAGTACCAATCTCAAACCAGACTTAGAACAGAAACCTAACATGCTTATAATTAACTTTTAGTGTCTTTAGGTATCCAAATGTTGGGTTAATTGTGTTCCCTTTAGCACAAAGGCCAAGCTTTGAATGCTTTAATAATGAAAGGGAATCTAGAAAGATTGGTGCACTAATTAAAGCCACAACACACCCACTATGAATGGTGGGGATCTCCAAATGCTTCAGACAAAGCAGAATCTTTGCGAAGATTTATCCCTTTCCATGTAATAATCATACTTCATCTCTTAAAACAGAGCAAAAGCAGCAAAAGGGCCCAACATAGTGCCCAAAAAGTGCACAAAAATGAAGGTTTAACCTTAGTAGAAGTTATAATATGGTACAGAACTGACTGGAAATGATCCATAAACAAAGCCATTGCTGTTCTTATGTGATTCTTGTTTAGATTGAATGGAAATGAATGGCATTTGCATTCTGCAGAATCGCATGAATTTTGTTCAAGTACTTTGTACTTGGTTGTTTAGAACAGAGGGAAATTGGGATTTGTTCTTGTTTTCCACCCACATTTTTCTTTTTTTTTTTTTTTTTTTTTTTTTTTTTTTTTTTTTTTTTTTTTTTTTTTTT
>NW_019272028.1:2359486-2383107 GCF_002738345.1 Cucurbita maxima | reverse complement strand
GATTTTTTTTTTTTTTTTTTTTTTTTTTTTTTTTTTTTTTTTTTTTTTTTTTTTTTTTTTTTTTTTTTTTTGGTGTGGTTGTGATTTGAAAGAGAATATAAGAACAACATCCAGATGACACACTCACAATCACAGCAAAAAGAAAAAAAAGATGACAGTAAATCAGCAAATGGGCATTGAAATATTGAGATTCTTACTGATTACTGAACAAGTTTTTGATGCTTGTTGTGGCAATGTGGAGAGACATCAGAGAGGTATGAATGGCTCCTCTTTCTAATGTCAATGGCAGTGGTTTGAGCAGGAGGCTGTGAAGGGCGTGGAGAGATGATCACCGGCGGGATGTCGACTGTATCAACGAGCGGTGGCGGGTGCTGCCAGTGAGGCAGTGGCCCAGCGAGGAGGAGGTTTTGGAGAAGGGGGCCAGCTTCAATCACAGCCTGCAGAAGCTTGCCTTTTTGTGGCAGTGGCTTCTCACAGGCATTTTTACAAACAGTTGGTGGGCGTTCTTGTGCTAACAATGCCTCTCCCACAATTGGGTCAGTTTGAGAGGATTGAATTGTGTTATTATCATCAGAATCAGAACAAGCAAACATCTTACTAGAATCACTGTCACTTTGTGGAGTGATTTCATGTTCTTGATTTTTGTTCTGTTGAATCAACACCAAATTTTCAAACATTAACTTCTCACATTTCGTCTCGACTTCATCTTTCTCTTTAATGGCTCTGTTCAGAAGATCCTTCAAGTTCATAATTTCACATTCTCTTCTCAAAATCTCCTCCTTCGCTGACATGATTGTTGTTTCAAGCTCCAAATTTGTGTGCACAAGAGCATGCCTCAGTTCTTCCCTCCCCTGAAAAATTGGATCAATTCAGAGCAAAATCCAGAAATCCGAAACAGAATCATTTCAAAAATGCAAAATGCGAAGTGTTCGTGAATGAGATACTCACATCTTCGTGATGAGAGCAGAATTCCCAGTCAAAAGATGTGCATTGATCCTCCATTGATGGAAATTCAGTGACAAATTCAGAAGAAATTGAGATTGAGAGGAGATTTTGCTATTGATAGTGGAGAATTCTTGGCATTCCTCTGTTTTTTTGTTTCTTTCCACTTTTTGTGTGATGGGGTTTTCAGTCTCACTAATTAGGGTATTTATAGAATAAACTTATCCTATTTGTCATGCAAAAATCATAAAAAAATAAATAAAAAAAAAAGGCGGAAATACGGAAAAATATATCCTTTTAATCTACAAGAAATTTCTGCCTCTTTTTGAAAAAAATTAAACTCGTGAACTCATGAGTCGAGTTTTTATTTTTTTTTTGTTCGAGTCAACTCGAACTAAACTGAATTTCTTAATATTCTAACTAAAAAGTTAAAACTCGTGAAATTATAACCCTAACGTTGCGTTTGGGCACTCATGTTACTTCGTGTCCCACCGTTCTCTCTCATTCTCACTCTTAATGTTGATAATTGACACGTACAGCCACGCCAAGCAACCGGTAGTCGACAATTGACCCACACATTCTAACATTCGATGCCTTCCCTCTCTCGTCACTGAACATTGTCGTATATGCTTAGTCGAAACTCTACATTTGTCGATGTCTCAATCCATCCTAGTCCGAAAATAGAGAGTTGAGTTGGGGCATATTGTAAACCCTAATTGGTTCATTATGATAGCTAGCCTGGAAGACCAACTCGAAACTTTGGGTTGGTAAAAAAAAAAAAAAAAAAATCCTCCCTAATCCCAAACCCAAACCTATGTCGCCTATGCTTAGTCGAAACCCTAATATTCGTCAACATCCCAACTCATCCTAGCTCGAAAATAGAGGGTTGAGTCATAAACCCTAATTGGTTCATTAGGATAGTTAGCCTACCAGACCAACTNGAAATTTTGGGTTGAAAAAAAAAAAAAAAAAAAAAAAAAAAAAAAAAAAAAAAAAAAAAAAAAATCCTCCCTAATCCTGAACCTATGTCGTCTAAGCTTAGTTGAAACCCTAATATTCGTCGACGTCCCAACCCATCCTAACTCGAAAATAGAGGGTTGAGTCGTAAACCCTAATTAGTTCATCACGAGAGCTACCCTGTTAGACCAATCCAAAATTTTGGGTCGAGATACAAGTTTACCGGCCGAATTTGATTTATTTATTTATTTTCATTTTTAGACTTAAAATTTGTAAAATAATGATACCAAATGGATAATTCAAACTTTAATTTATGACAGATTACAATTCTTATAGTTATGAACACAAAAAAACATAAAGTAGCTCTCAAGCATGCTCACAAATATTATTTGACTTTTATTTAATTAGGACCCACAAAATATATATATATATATATATATATATATATATATACATCAGCATATACAAATATTCCATATATAGATTTGGTCCAATCATAACGCGCCACGTCAAATAAAGATAATTTTATTATTCTTTTTCCATTTTTTAATAAAAAAAATCAATAAATAAATAAATTCACAAGAAAGAAATATAAAAAAGGTCCAAAAAAATGCCAAAAATACTTTCATGATTAAGGAGTGGGACAAGATTTTGAATGTTTGGTTCATAGGCTACAAGAAAGGGGGAATGAATATGTGAAATATGTGGTTAAAGCAAAAGCGAACGGCTTAAGACGTGCTCGTGTTGTTCGCACGTGTGAAATATTCACCAATTCTTTCGAGATTTTTACTTTAAAATGGATCGTGAACCATTTCCCACTTAACTATACAAAAAACCATCCGTTCTTTTTTTATTATTTTTTGATTTTCGACTCGTTTTTTCAAACAAATTACTGGATTTTCTTTATTTAAATAAATTTTCTTTTTCTTTTTTCAAAATTTCAACATTTTTTCAATATGAAAGGAATGATTTTAAACTATTTGGGAAATATTCCAAAAAAATTATTAAAAAAAGAAAAGAAAAAAGAAAGAAAATTTCAAGAATTTCAAGATTCCCATTCACAAAACTAACTTTTAGAAGAACTCAATTGGATTATTCTATTAAAATGGCTCTAATTTTGAGTCCAAACGCAACTTCTTTTTGACCAAAAAATATAACAAATTAAAAAAAATAATAATAAAATAAATAAATAAACCCTAAATTTTTTATAGTCTAAAAGCACCGAATTTTTTTTTTTAAAAAAAATAATAATAAAAGAAATAATGAAATTTTGAGTCTTCTTATATTGGTCAGAGAAGGGAGGGAGACCAAGTTTTTTTTTTTTTTTTTTTTTTTTTTTTATTATTATTATTATTATTATTTTTTTTTTGGTACCAAAAAATGGGGCCTTTCAGATAATGGTGGGGTCTTTGAGATTATGATAAATTTTCCAGAGAGGAGAGAAAAATAAAGAAAAATTAAAAAAATTAAAAAAATAAAATAAAAAATAAGTGGTATCTATGGGCTTCTTTATAAAGGTAATTAATAATAATATTATTATATTTTAAGTTTTTTAGGTTTTTATATTTAGATTTTTTTAACTTTAAATTAATTTTTAAAATTTAACGAATCTATTAATAAATAAAGACCTCATGTGATGATACTTGATAAGGTGTGGTGTGTTCCATATGGAGTGTCTTGTGGTTCTTCGAGTGCAAGCTGCAGAGAGGAATGCCATTAACTAGGGCACTACTAGCCACTAACCACTCGCTCGTTGCCCGTTTGGGCTTCATATTTCAAGTTCGTTATCCTAATCGTCTCCTCTACTTCACAAGGAGTCTGATCCATTCTTCGATCTCCAGTTACTCAATGTAAATAGCTAACTTTTCGGGTGTCTCGCACTCCAAGTGGTATAGATAAACCAGAGTAGGCCATGGCCTATGTTTTTAAATATAATTTAATGTCTTTTTTTACGGTGGATATACATTGTTGACCAACCAATAAGAGGGAGTATTTTCTTTAAAGAAATATTCAACAAATTTTGGAGGTATTATGAATTACAGATAAAAAAAGGGTGGCAGTCAAGGGAATGCAAATCTAGCTCTTCAGTATGAATGTAACACGTGTCACTTTTTTAACACGTGTCCATGCTTGAGTATGACCCTATTTGTCATGAATGGGTATGAGATTCTGATTCTAAGTTATGAAATTATTATTATTATTATTTTAATTCAAAAGTATGGCCGTCACTAGATAAAAAGAAGCATAAAGTGAAAATAATATATCATCTAATATCGTGTCGAATACTGAATGAAAGAAGTATGTACTACTATAAATAAGTTCAAATTTTCTTCTTATTATCTACAACGTAATATCAAAACAAAACGGCTAAATATATATTTTAACATCTAAGTTTGAAAGAATAAGAAACTTTCCTCTTCTAAAAAACATGTTTTTTCTTCTAAATTTTTGTCGGTTACCGATGTGTGTTATGTCATGTAAATCAATCCCGGAATAGTGAGGGACAAAAAGACTGAACATTAGTAATAAAAATGTAAGTATGAGCTGGAATCATCTCTGAACAATAATCACATAAACTTTACCAGAAAATTTACCCTACTTTTGGTTCCATTTCCTCATACAATGAATTGTTTATGCATTGACTGTTCATCTTGAATACCTAAAACAAAGTATAGTCTCTGATAATGTATAATAATAGTAAAATGGGAAAGCCACCAACACACTTCAAGCAAATCATACAAATGATAAATGCAGCCAGAAACATTGATCTTTTAGAACCTGATTCCTTTTTTTGTTGATTCTTTTGACACTTGAGGATCAAACGCGGTTTGGATTTGAAGAAAAAGATGACACCTTTTCCTTTTGGGTTAGTGTCTTCTTATCTTCTTTAGCATGTGAGGGCAGGTGAACCTTTTTTGGGGTCCCACACTCCACATTCTCCTGGTTTTCAGAAGTGAAATCTAAGAGCAGCTTGATCAGTTTCGAGTTTGGGAATGATGGAGCCATTTGCAATTCAAACATATCGGGTATCAACCATGAATGTAGTTTAGCTAGTTAAGATGTATGTCATTGACCCAGATGTTATAGATTTGGATTCCCCGACTCCTATATAACTATGGCTGAGTTATCAACCGTGAATATAGTTTAGCCGATTAAGATGTATGTTATCGATCTAGATGTTATAGATTTGGATTCCTCGACTCCCATATGTTGATGAACTAGAACGAAGAAAAGAAAGGAAGGACAAGCATGAACATGGCAAGTTTGGTATTTAAATGGAAAATGTAGATGTGCAAATCCTGTACAAGTATGACAAAACAGTCACAAAGCCTTGGACTAATTCATGAATCAGATAGATAATGGCAAAGGAAACAGACAACATTGCTAACTCATGAAAGAATTAGAAGATTTTGAAGTATTAAACTAATTTGCCAAGGCAAAACAAGAGTGTTGTTTCACAGATAGAAAGCTTCCTAACGAGCCGATTGGTTGCAAGTCATAACTAATGGGTCATTTTAGTTTGAAAGGTGTTGTGAATGGTTGAATCCATGCAATGAGCTCTGGTTGCAAGTGTTTCTTAAGAGTACAAGCAAGCAAACTAGACGTTTAACAGTCGGTGCACAATCTAAAGCTATCAAAGGATACAGTTACAAAAGCAGTGATGCAACCTTGTCTATCATCGTAACTCTGTCCTCACCTCGACAACAGGAAGAGAAAAATTGGGTTAGGATTGATCATACCTGTCTGCGCATCTTGATATTACGTGGGATTTCCTTATATGACTGAACTTTTTCGACGGCTCGCCGTAACGGCCTACCGACAGATGACCTCCGACATTCTTGAACTTCAGATTTATCAGTAGAATTGCCATGATCTTTTCTTTCTACTGTTGACGTTGTAACAAGTTCACAGACAATGTCTTTGCATTGGGAAGCACTGGTAGAAGTGGAATTTTCTATCTCAGGTAAGTCTTGTGTGGCCATTGGTTCCTCGGGTTTGAATCTTGCAGACTGCCTTCTCGAACATGGCCTGCTAAGAAATTCAATGAAGCTCATCTTTAGTTGGTCTTTTGTATGCTATATAAGGTCGAATAAAGCAATGCACGAACAGACCTTTCGCCTTCAACCTTCTGAACCTCTGTTTGAAGGATTGAAGTCTCTTTACATTGAGAAGTATTGGTAGATTTGGAATTTTCAATGTCGAATAAGTCATTTGTACCAACAGGTTCCTCAGTTTTGAGTCTTTCAGACTGCCTTCTCGAACAAGGCCTATTAGAAATCAATGAAGCTCATGTTCTATTTGTCTTATGTATGCTATACCATTTTGAACACGCCCTGTAAACATAAGCCTAAACAAAGCGATTAAATATACATGAACATACCTCTTTCCTTCAGCCTTTTGAACCTCTACTGGAAGAATTGAAGTTTCTATACATTGAGAAGCACAAGTAGAATTTGAATTTTCTGTCTCCAAGATATCCTTTGCAGCCACTGATTCCTCGGTTTTGAATCTTGTAGATTGCCTTCTAAAGCAAGGCCTGTTCGAAATTCAATCAAGATCAAGTTCGATTTGTCTTTTGTACACTCAATAATCAGATAAACCCAAATAAAGCCATTAAATCTCCATGAACAAACCTCTTGCCTTCAGCCTTTTGAACCTCTGCTGGAAGAATTGAAGTCTCTATACATTGAGAAGCATCGGTAGAACTGGAATTTTTTGTCTCCAAGATATCCTTAGCAGCCACTGATTCCTCGGTTTTGAATTTTGCAGATTGCCTTCTAAAACAGGGTCTGTACGAAATTCAATCAACATCATGTTCGATTTGTCTTTTGTACGCTCAGTAATCAGAAAAACCCAAATAAAGCAATTAAACATCCATGAACAAACCTCTTGCCTTCAACCTTCTGAACCTCTGTTTGAAGAACAGAAGCGCCAAAAGCTGCATTCAGAGGAGAATCCCTTTTAAAAAAATGACAATATGAATATCCTGAAGCCGATGGTAAATTCATGCACTGACACTTACATTCTCTTCTGGATTTTCGTCGCCTGTTAGTCTTGCAAGGCTTATTATCCTTATCTGCATTCATAGATTCCTCTGCCTCACTACATTTGGTAGTCCCTACCTTGAGGTAGAGATAAGAAATGCGTAAGCAGCTAAAGAAAAGTTGACAAAAGAAAACAATAGTATTGTTTAGATGTACCTCTCCAGTTTGGAGTGTTGCTAATTTTCCTTTTCTCTGGGGAGAAAAGTTTCAATCTCAGTGATCAATAAACACTTAATTTAAAACATGAAAGGACTAATATAAGATTAAACTAACCTCCAAATCCAGATTTCTAGCCATAAGAACACCATTTTTACATCCAAGTTCATGCTGAAACGCTTTCAGCTGCAGAAGATTAAACTAGTTTCATTATATGCTGCAACTTAATGGGCAAATGCAAGCTAAATAAAATTTTAGATAGCAGAATTTGACTTACCCTGTCTTTGCTCGAATTAAGTTCCTAAAATTAGAAAAAAAAAAAAAAAACGTCACATAATGAAGAAGATTATCATAATTCATTTTCTAGGCGACTAGGTAGCCATGAACAATTGATAAAAATGGAAACTTAAGACAGAAAGAAGCAGATTACCGCTAACATTTGACTGTTTGCTTGGGCAAGTTGCAGATTTTGTTGCTGCAATTTCTGAAAATTGATTCTCAATTTCTCTAACTCATTTCCACTTATCTCAATTATGCGACTATTTGAAGAATACTAATGAAGGAAAAACTTCATCAATTGAAATGAAGAAAAAAAAAAAAAAAAAAAAAAGACTGAAATGAAGAACAGTGGATCAATGCAACTATCACAGAGGATACTTTCTTTCTGCCAGAACTCGCATGAGTGCCATATTTTCCTGGAAAAACAATCCAAAATCAATGTCAATAAGGTTAGCCAATTCACCAACATGCTAGCTAATAAACCACCATCAAGAGTACCTTCTGTAATTTATCAACATATTCATTGTTCATAAGCAAACTCGGCTGCTGCTTCATATCTCGCTTCTGCACTATTGGTTGCTCCTTCAAGTTACTTATATCCGAAAGCTGTTTTCTCTGCCCATCTCCTACTTTGCAGCTCTTCATAATTTTCTCTCCCGTTAATTTCATGTTTTGACCTAAAACCAACTTTTCCCGGTTACTAAAACTAGTGAAAAACTCACTTCAATTTGCGAAGATCGATTTTGAGGTAGTTCACCTAAATTGAATTATTCTCCCTAAAATTTACAAAAACGTAATGGCATACACCCAAAACCTAGAGTCCTTTGAAAATCATATAAACCCCGACATTCAATTAGGGTTCGAATTAAGCAACCTCAGTTCCTAGAACCCGAATGATTAATGGAAAATCCAACAGGAAGAAAACCAATCAAACGGAAACAAAAAGGAATCTGAAGAATTTGAGAAAAATTTTACAGGGAAAAGATCAAGAAATAAAAAACAAAAAGTACCTCCAACATCGTAGTTCTCTGAATCGTGGGAAATTATACCCTCCATGCTCGAGAAACTACGGTCGAACCCTAAAATCTTTCTGCTTAAACAACAGATCTTGCAAAGAAGGACAGAGTTCCTTCTGCTGAGAGAGAGGACTGAAGAGAGATGAATTCTAAGGATTGAGCGCGAAATGGATAAAAGTTTGAGGCTACAATTGTAAAATTCAAATCGAGAGCACAACGGCAGTCCGAAGTAAGTTCCGAACCTAATTTAAATCTTCGTACGTGTACCGAACCAGCATTTCTGATGGGCCAATGGGCTATCTAATTGGGCCATTCTGGACCTATCATTATCNCGAAACACAAATAGGGTTGAGAAAACTGACCATGGTCGATTCAAATTTCATGTTTTTTTGTTCAGAAAAACTTGTGGTCTATAGAGACCAAGAATTTTGTGAACGTTGAAATATATATATATATATATATATATATATATATATATATATATATATACAAATGTATTAAGAAATAAGAAATGAATAAAAATTTTAAAATATATTTTGGAGCACTCGTAATAAAAATGAATTAAATTAGAGATATCTACAGGGCAGGGTTCCCAACACTTATTTCAATCTTCGTTCTCTATCTCGTTTATCTAATGGAAATAAATTTCTTCTCACTTTCTTCCTCTCGTTCTTCAATAAATGAAGATTTTTCTATCGCATTATGTAAAACTGATCCCGTGGATTAAATTAACATAATATATTGCTATAATTTAAATTAATTTCATATTATCGGGATCATAATAAATGGTGGGAATGTCACTTTCCAAGCTTATTTATTTATTTATCTTAATCTCATCTTTATTACCAACATCTATAATTTGAACAAGGTAAATTTTCATCAATAATTTATTTATTTTAAAATTTTGCATTTATAATCATTCTCTACCAACATCCTTAAATAAGACTTAAACTACCCCAATTTTTTTAATTATTTGACTTTTGTCTACCTAATTGTTCCTAAATCATTGCTAACAAGAAAAATAAAATATCATTTTAATTTAATTAGAGGTTAAATAATAATAATAATAATAATAAATTAAATAAAAATAAAAATAAGTAGTGAGCTATCTATCCAATCCTCCAACCTCCAACCATTAATTATAAGCTGATTTAAGTCAAAATTGGCTTTGTTAAAGAAAATAGACATACAGGATAGCATGTGGGAGGTTGGGGTGGGCCCATATATATATATATATATATATATATATTATTTATTAATTTATTCAGGCTATTTTTTGTAATTTAAAATGTAATTAAATGAAGATTCAGCTCTCTTTATAGTTTTTTAAAAAGCAAAAGAAATGTAAATAGGAAAAGAAAAGGAAATTAAAATACCATTCAACCTCCAAAAATTATTTTCAAATAAAGCAATTTTTTTTTTTTTTTTTTGCAATAAATAATAATAATTGACCATTTGGTCGTATTTTAAGATAAATTTTTTTAAAAAAAAATCACTAAAATAGTTTTCAAATTAACATTTTCTATCTCTCTCAAAAATCCTTTTTTTAAAAAAAAATCTAAAATTAAATACCATCACATTCTCCATTAAACACAGTTTATTGAAAATTGCAGGAAAAATTGTCCTTTTTTTTGCCTAATAAAGCATGATTACGTATGCAATTAAGAATTTCAAGAACACTAAACCAATATTTTAAGAAACTAATCAAGATCCAAATAATAATAATAAATAACCAAAAATAAATAAATAAAGAAAGGAAAGAGAAGATGAAGAATAAAAATAAAGAATAACATGAAAGCAGAGGAACATTAAACAGTCTGTCTCTCTCACCGGAGCAGAGAATTTTTAATGCACAGACAGAAACAGAACCAGAAGAAAGAAAAAGAAAGAACAAAGGAAGAATGGGTTCAACGATTGGAGAAGAAAGCCCACGTTCCCTCCTTGTCTCTCTGGATTATACCCTTTTAGAATAATATTCATCTTTTCAAATAAAGAGAATCTAAAGTGTTCTTTCGGAGTTGTTTTCTTAGCAGATTCATGTATAGTTTAGTTATTAAGCAGTGTTCTTGTTCTTGTTCATGTTCATTTCAAGAAGAAGGTACCTGAAATAGAGTTCTTCTTGTTCTTGTTCTTGTTCTTCATTTCAACAAAATCTACAAGCAGACATGTTGGCTGCCATTGCCATTCTGTTGTTCAGCTGGTTTTTGAACTCCTCTCTGCCTTCTATGGCAGCTTTCAGTTTCAATCTCACTGACCCACATCTTCTTCCAGATCCTGAAACTGTTGCTTATGAAGTTCAGAGGTAAACAAACAAGTTTCCACTGATTCAGGCTTTGTCCAGAACATGCCTCTAATGGGGTTCTGCAGTTGTTCTTGTTTAGGCATTTTAACAAACACCTTGTGTGCATTGTTGTTCTGCTCAAAGGTGTAGTCCCCTGTTTCAACGGCTTCCCACTAACTTATGGATATCTATGTTTCTTGCAGGAGTGTGAATGATTCATTTTCAAGAAGGGAAATGCTGTCGATTCACTCTAAAGGTCAATCAAATTCCTGTCAAACCGGAAACCCTATCGATGATTGTTGGCGCTGCGGTTCAAACTGGCAAGCCAATCGCCAACGGCTTGCAGATTGCAGCATTGGATTTGGCCGAAACGCCATGGGAGGTAAAGGAGGTCAGATCTACATAGTTACAGATTCCTCCGATACTGACCCTGTAAACCCTCGCCCTGGAACTCTCCGCTACGCTGTGGTTCAAGATGAACCTCTCTGGATCGTCTTCGCTGCAGATATGACAATCAAACTCAAGTACGAACTCATGATGAACAGTTACAAAACCCTAGATGGCCGCGGCGCTAATGTCCACATAACCGGCGGCGGTTGCATCACACTTCAGTACATCTCGAATGTAATCATCCACAACATCAACATTCATCACTGTATCCCTACCGGTCACACTAACGTCCGATCAAGCCCTACGCACGTCGGATACAGAGGAAAGTCCGATGGCGATGGAATCTCAATCTTCAGCTCGCGCAACATCTGGATCGATCATTGCTCCTTATCGTACTGTACCGACGGCTTAATCGACGCCATAATGGGATCGACCGGAATCACGATCTCGAACAACTACTTCTCCCACCACGACGAGGTGATGCTGCTGGGGCATGAGGACGGCTATACGCCGGACTCGGGGATGCAGGTGACGATTGCGTTTAATTTGTTCGGCGAGAAGCTGGTTCAGCGGATGCCGCGGTGCCGGCGGGGTTATATACACGTGGTCAACAACGAGTTCCGGTCGTGGGAGATGTACGCCATCGGCGGTAGCGGTGGTCCGACGATCAATAGCCAAGGGAATCGGTATATTGCACCGGGGAATCCCAATGCGAAGGAGGTATGTTAACGTTATTACTCTTTCCTCTCTCCACTCGTTGTACAGTCCACGGCGCGTATTTTGAACGCGCCGCTGAGGGAAATTATTTATAGGGAAGTTTTCAGGGCTTAAGGTAAACATATCACTAATTCCATTTGGTTTTTAATTTTTTTTTCTAACTTTTTCAAAATTTTAATTTTAGCAATTTCTGATAAAGTAGGGGCAAAACTGAAAATTTTAAAATATACAAGGACCAAATGTAAAATATGTAAAGTCAATGATTTGACGAGACAGTCCTCAGCCACTGGCTTCTGTTTTGGACACAGCAGTTGTGTATAGTCAAAGAAGTGAAACGGTGTCGTTCTAATGCAGGTGACGAAGCGCGTGGACACAAACGCGGGGGATTGGTCGGAATGGAACTGGAGGACGGAGGGGGACATTATGGTAAATGGCGCATTTTTTGTGCCGTCCGGCGAAGGACTGAGCAATATGTACGTTAAAGCTTCGAGTGTGGCGCCCAAATCCGCCGCTCTTGTTGACCAGCTCACTCTTAACGCCGGCGTCTTCGGCGGGACCAGGTACTTTTTCTTTCTAAATGACCATATTGCCCTTCATCTTTTCTTTTTTTCTTTTTGGTTAAAATTCATATTTGGTTGATATGATTGGATTGATTATGAATTTTCTCTATAGTTGAAAATTTCAATTGGGTCTTGGTAGTTTAGAGTTTCAATATGAAAGGACCAAAATACCCTTGTTTTTTTTCCCTCGAGATTAATTTGTGCTCGAAAAGTAGCTCAGATCTATCTCGAGGATAAATATGTTCGAGATTCTAGAGATCGGAGAGTAAATGTTAAAAATGTGGTCCTTATAATTTCACAATGTAGAATTTTATAATTGGATATAACGTCATAAATAACTTTTCTAGACTTTTATAAAGAAAAAAAGACAAATAATTTTAACTAAAATACAAATTCATGGATAAATTGAATGGGTAAATGAGATATAGTATGTGGGACTTTGGAGTGAGAATCTAGGGCTGACACAACAGTCGAAAAACACAGCTCACTTGTTTTCTTGTTCTTGTCTTTTGTCTGTCCTGTTCTACCTTGGGTAAGCAAGCAATACCTTTTGCTTTCCCAATCCACTACACACCAAATCTCCTTCAAATAGGATTAAGAGAGATTGGATTAAATTTTGTGGTTAAAATAATTGTAATCAATATGCTACATTACAATATAAACAAGTGTTTAGTAAATTTAAATACTTAGAGCGATCTCGATATATGATCATTTATTAATTAATCGAGATACTTACAAAGTTCAACTCTATTCGGTAATATGAGCTCGATTAGAAGGGTAAAGTTGTCCCCTGTGGATTAGAAAAGAAAAAGTTACATCCATACCATAATCTGGGGTTTGCCCATTTCTCTTTAAGAGTTGGCCAATTAGGCTTTTATTCTATCTAACTCAAACTTAACCAAATCATAGAGCTAGGAATTGAGTGATTATTTGATGTTCATCTTGATGGATACTCAAGCACTGTTCCATTTTCAATGATGTAGGGAGAGTAGACAGAGCAGCTCGTACTCTGGAGACGAGAGCTTTTCCAATTCCGGGTCCAGTGGCAGCGACGGCGGTGGTGACTACTTCGGGATGATATTCGGCGGGGGCGGTGTGAACAGTGCACTGCCACCATCTCTTTCAGTTGTTAACATGGTCGTTCTAACCCTGCTTACTATTTTAGTTCTGTACACAAACTCCATTTATAATGCTTTATTATCATTGACAGCATTGTAGTACTTGGAAAAGTTCAGAAAATGTTATATAAACTACAAAAGGAAAAGAAAAAAAAGATGCCTCTTTCTATATCCTACATGTATGTGTTTAATATAATTAAAATAAGGCATGGTATGGCAAAGAAGCAAAAAGGAGGTGAATTTTAAACGTACCAGTAAAACATCAACGTTGTCGAAACATGGGTTGTCTGTCTGTCGGTGGAAATATTTGACAAAATGGAATCTTTGGAACCACAGCACGTGGAAATGAGGATGATATCTCCCTCCCATAACGAGTGAAAGATCCGCTGCCATGCTGCTGTACCATTGTTCTGTTTCAAAAACTTAAAAGTTAGCATATTCAAGCTCGAAAATAGGGAAGAAACACACCAACTTGAATATAACTCATTCAAACTCGAAAACAAGGAAGAAGCACACCAACTTGAATACAACTCATCTATTAGTATACGTATCTTAAATTTAAAGATTAAAGCCAACTTGAATATAACTCATCAATTAGTATACGTATCTTAAATTTAAAGATTAAAGGTTCGAATACCTTTGATATCTTTCGCTCATTCATACAATACCTGAAGGATCACCAGATGATTGTCGACAGAGGTACCATCTCTAATATCTTTGATAGATCTCTATCTTTCACTCATCCATACAATATCGAGTGGATCATCGACAGAGGTATCATTTTTCAAATAGGAAATCCCCAATACAATACCTGAAAGATCATCGACAGAGGTCATTTTTCAAACAGGAAATCCCAAATTTTATCAACACAGGTATCAACTTTCAAATAGGAAATAACCCATTCTCCATGACTTATCTGATTTTACAACTGTCAGCTCAAGAAATAAGACAATGAATTTGGCTGCAAAGTAGAATGATAAAGTGCACTATGCATATGGCCCCATGAGAAAAACTTTTGGAACCTACAATTTCGCTAGTTAATCAAACATGCTCAAAGATATGAAGAGCTACACAGCATGATAGTTTTTGATAGTTTTTGATAGT
Source organism: Cucurbita maxima (assembly GCF_002738345.1). NCBI lineage: Eukaryota > Viridiplantae > Streptophyta > Magnoliopsida > Cucurbitales > Cucurbitaceae > Cucurbita > Cucurbita maxima. The sequence goes on along the minus strand of NW_019272028.1, from coordinate 2,368,542 downwards.
TTTCTATTAACACATCCAGGGCATGCATCGGCTCTAATCTTCAAAAAGTTAGAAAGTTATTAACAAGGAGTGCGATTTTCATCGTTTCCCTTACAAGAAACAGTCTTAACAGTAAACTCCTGCTTTGTCCACAGAACATTAAGTGAGATATTACCATCAATCACCGACCCCAACCAGACAACGATTTCCCATCATCTGCATAACTCGATTTTCCCCAACCTGCAGCGTCGTTACTGGATGTAGGCTTGTCCCAACCCCCTCCTCCTCCTTGGGCACCTGCATTGGCTTCTTTGTTCCAGTTGCCCTTCTGGCTACTGTCAGCTTCCTTGTCCGTGGTCCAGGTCGATGGCTTCCAGACAGAACTTTGACCCTCACCAGAAGCCTCAGAAGATTTCCAATATTTGGCCTGATTTTCACTTTGATCATTCCAACCTCCATCGCTAGCAACTGCATTCACATCCTTCATCGATGATTGATTATCAGTTCCTTCATTCCAACCAGATGCTGACTTCTGCCAGCCTCCGCCTTGAGTATGAGTATCCGCCTTTGCAGCTTTGCCCCAGCTATTCTTCTGATCACCACTCTCTTCAATCTCCTTGCAAGCAGTTGATTTATTCCAGCCGGAATTATCATTCACACCAGAAGAACCAGATGCTTTCCAATTAATGTTCTCATTCCCACTTGGTGCCTTCCAACCTGATCCCTCGCCAGCATCATTGCTCGACTTCCAACTCTGCTGCTGGTTCTTGTCATCGCCTCCTCCGATCCAGGACCCTGCAGTGCCATCGCCACTGCCCCACTCTCCATTGTTACCTGAACCTGTGCTCCAGCTTGCAGGTTTATCCACATTGTCATCATCATTTGAACCACCATCTTGATTCCTTCTTCCACGGCCTCGGCCTCCAAATCCGCCTCTATCTGATCCAGACTTCCCCCAGCTTCCACCACCACCTCCACTCCATCCTCCATAGTCACTATTATTTGAACCACCTTCTTGGCTCCATTTTCCAGAGCCTCCGCCTCCAAATCCCCCTCTGTCTGATCCAGACTTCCCCCAGTTACCACCACTACTCCAACCTCCTCCATTGTCGCAATCATTTGTATCACCTTCTCGATTCCATCTTCCACGGCCTCGGCCTCCAAATCCACCTCTGTCAGATTGAGACTTCTCCCAGCTGCCACCACCCCGCCCTCCACTGTCACCACCATCATTTGAACCACTTTCTTGATTCCATCTTCCACGGCCTCTGCCTCCATATCCGCCTCTACCACCACTCCACCCTCCTCCATTGTCACCATCACGTGAACCGCCTTCCTGGTTCCATCTTCCACGACCTCGGCCTCTAAAACCACCTCTGTCTGATCCAGATCTCTCCCTGTCACCACCACCACTACTCCACCCTCTATTCTCACCATCATTTGAACCACTTTCTCTGTTCCATCTTCCACGGCCTCTGACACCAAATCCACCTCGATCTGAACTAGATTTCTCCCAGTCACCACCACCACTACTCCACCCTTTATTGTCCCCATCATTTGAACCACCTTCACTGTTCCATCTCCCACGGCCTCTGCCTCCAAATCCTCCTCTGTCTGATCCACCTCTACCAAATCCACCTCTATCAGATCTGCCTCTACCACCAAACCGACCCCTTTCACCCCTTCCTCTGAAAGAACCTATACCTCTAAAGCCTCCTCTATCACTACTTTCTCCTCTCCAATCATTGGAAACTTCAGTCTGAGCTTCAGCACCATTGTTGGAATGATAAGCATTAAATTCATTTCCTGAGTTCCAGTTACTTTTCTCGCCCCAGTTCAAATTGCCACTACCAGAACTCCAGTTGCTTTTCTTAGCCGAACTAGAATCCTCATTTCCAGTATCAGATTTTTTTTTCCAATTAGAACCCCAGCTACTCCCTTGGTCGCTTGAGCCGGCTTCCTTGCTGGTCTGACCCCACCCAGATGCAGAATCTCCAGAAGTTTTTCCAACATTCCAACCACTGCCTTGATTCTCCAGCTCGTTATCTTTTCCACTTTCAACAGATTTCTTATTCCATGGTGAATTGTCCTCAGAAGCTTTCGTCTCATTAGAACTGTGCTGCTTATTCCAACCTCCCCCCCACTGATCTCCTTTGGAAGCTGTCAATCTTGAGGAATGAGATTTATCTTTCCAAATAGCTGAATCCCCATCAGATGACTTGGAATTCCAACTTCTATTTCCACCCTCACGTTCTGATTCATTAGATTTTTTCCAACTGTCATTTCCATCTCCACAAGCGGTAGTTTTATTCCAAGCAGAACTGCCACCATCACCCACATTCATTGGCTTACCCCAACCACCTGCCTCGTCCTGGTTGCCCCAGTTTGATGTTTGACCTCCCTTCATTGAAGTGTCTTCATTCCAACCACTTGGATTGATCTTATTTTCTGCTCCTGGTTTGGTCCAGCCACCTACATTGTCTTTGCCAGCTGTCTGAATCTCAGAGACAGTGGTTGAAACATTCTGGTGACCCCAGCTTCCATTTGATCTATTTTTGCTGCCCCACTTATCAGCTGAGGTTTCTGATGGAGTATTGTTATCACCAACACTAACACTTGGATTCTTTTTCCACCCCCCAGATTCTGAATCTTTATCTCTGCTCCATTCACTGAGTTCATTCTTTCCAGAGGTTCCACCGCCCCACTTTCCAGTCTGATTATCAGAAGTTACATGCTTCCCTTTGTCCCACTTGTCGCCAGCAGAATCTCCACTAGGTACTATTGATTTGCCCCAGGCACCAGAAACGTTACCATCTGAAATAGTTTTAGCAGTAGCTTTGTCCCATGACTCGCTCTTACCCCATCCACAGGCTTGATCATCATTAGCAGTATCAACACTCGAATTTGCAGTACCCCAGGAAGTGTTTGCTTCTGCAGTCGACTTGCTAACCCAAGGAGAGTCTTCAACATCTATAGTTATCATGGAAAACAACATAAACCAGCTTCTTAGAAATTAATGAAGTATAAATTACTAAAGAAAAACGCCCAATTCGTAGTACCTTTTTTAGCATCAAGATTTTCTGAACCAAAAGGATTCGTGGAACTGGACCCAGGACAATTCTGCAACCAGAAAGAGAGAGAATATGCATGGAAAATTTTCTTGGAGCATTAACATTTAACAGCACAAAGAAGAAGCAGAAAGTGATCGAAGAGCAAAACTAACCAAGGTACCAGACTCGGGGAAACTGGGCCATGGACTTCTGCAGAGAAGTATATTTACAAAAACTAATTTGTGAATGGACATAGAGAAACAGTAGCGAAATTCATAATTACAAAAGTCTCAATATGCAGATATTGCCTCTTAGATCAGATAAAACTAAAAAAGTCTTTTCAATAAAACTAATAAAGGAAATTTAATATACATACAAACAAACGTATGTTTGACCATGCGTTGCACATCTTGAAGCATACAGTCAGAATATAGTCGTGACAATTTCTCAGACTATAACATTATAAATATCTCATGTTCATATCTATCAATTAGTTTCAATAACCATCCCCTGACCAAAAAAAACACATACAACCACCATCATTGCACTAGTAGCTTTCAGGTGATTTACCCAGATTGAAACAAGGAACTTCTTTCTAAAGAAAAAAGGAATAAAGACAAAAGATAGGAGATTAATAATGAACACTATATTCATCGACATAAAGATCTCGTGATAATAAGAAATTCTAAAGTGGAGTTGATGGGACACATCCTCTTACAGAGATTACTAATGAAAGCTCTACAAAATCTTTTAAAGCCAAAAAAAAAAAAGTGAGAGAAACCTCCCGACAAGTTTGAATGCATTTCAACAACAAATGTACTCTTGCAGACCATCAAGTAACTATCATGGTCTAAGTTAGCCTGTTTATGAGTACATATAATTTAAAGTAGATAAAGAAAAGCATAAAAAAAAAACTTTCTACGGACAACAGTAATACATTGAGCACAAGGCCAATAATCACATTCTACATAGTTCAGACTTGATTATGTAAGACACTCAGTATAGCTTATCCATAATTGCTTTTTTCATTTTCTTTTCTTCTTAAATTTAAATCAAGGATTGAGAAAAGGAAGTTCAATGTCCAAGTACATTGGTATCCAGAAACATACCTTTCTGAAGAAGCCCCGGCAGAATTCCAGCCATCACCAGCTGCAGATGACCCCGTACCACCCATCCAATCTTACAAAGAACAAGCATGTCAAACTAGTAATCGTGAAAGTTATGTTTCTGAACAAGTGTGTCAAACTAGTAATACTAAAAAAAATGTTCGCGGAGGAAATAAATATGTACTTTGGTAAAATAAAATTGATTGTGTGAATAGGCAATAAATCTGCACTTACTATTTTAAAAAATACATTTAAAAGAGATTAATATAACCTCTCAAACATTCTAGGAATTCACTCACGCAAGAAATTAAGATGCAAAATTTCAAATACGAATTCAAACCTTGGGAGCTGCCTTCATTTCCCAGTATATCAAATGGTTTTAGAGAAGAAAATTCAGGATCCTCACTGTAAAATGATATTTTTATTGCATGAGTGAGAGAGAGAGATAAAACGTACAATCTCTAGTAAACTGCTCAAGAAAACATTGGCATTTTTAGAACAGTACCTAACAGACACGGCAGAGCTCTTTCTATGTACCTCCGTAAGAAGATCAAATCTGACTGTGGAAATTCAATTTAAAAAAATAAATAACATCGTTAAAATTGTCTAGCTTCCAATCTAACCAGTACTCACAGACAATATTCAACAGGGCCAAGATACAATCACAACCAACATCAAACAGACCTGTAAGAACCTTCTGTCGGGAATCAAGCTTCACCGTAACATCTCTTTTACGCACAGCTATAACACGACATAGGTATCCCTTTAAAGGACCAACACGTATTCTCAAGGTTTGACCAATGGAGAACATTCCATCTCCTCTATCATCACGGTTGTCTGCATCCAAAGAAGGTCTTCAACAGTAATATATATGAGTAAAATGCCTATGCATCAGCAATATCGATACATACACTCACGGCCTTCCTTCTCTGCCCATGGCTTTTTAGGGGATAGAGGTGATTTGGGCGAAGAGGAGAAATCCTCAAAACCAGAGAAACCCTTGTCATCCTCCTAAATGGAGAAAAAAATTGTATGGTTCAGCACAAGCTAAACGAATGATCAACAAAATAAAGAGAACATTCACAGAACCTTTCCACTAGGTGCATCATAAGAAATCTTGATTTTCGCACACAAGTTAGATTTGCAGGAGAAATAACCATCGTTGTCCACCTCATTCTCATCATATACAAACACCGTGTGCCTGTATACATGCTTAACAATCCCTTGCTTATCCTGTAAGTTCAAAGAAATTGTGTAAGACAGCCTACTACTTTATAGGATACATCAACAGGTAAATTGTTTTAAAAAAAGAACGAACCTTCAATGAACCTTCCAAAACCTTGACATTGTCTGAAACAGAGATGATCTTTCCATTGTGATCAACAGAAGTAAATTTAGCATCTAAAGGCCCACTTTTCAACTCTTTCCGTTGCACATTCACCACAACAGATCCATCAAGGCCATCCTTCAAAATCTAGATAACAGGAAAGGCAGGAGGGATAATAGAAATTAGTGACCGGACGAATGGTAAAAAATAAATTAATTGAAACTTTTAGTGATATATATACCTTGTAACTATCATCTTTTTCCGTCCCTAATATCATCCCAAAATCTTTCCGGCTGCAAGGGTCAGCAAGGTTACCATTTGCAAAGTAATTGAGTTATGGGTCAACGAAATCTGTTAGTACAGTTTTTTTGAGAAAATATAATGTGACTCACCCAAAACAAACAAGATCATGATCTCCAAAGCTGATCATGGAACTAGACCCTGATGAGCCCTCTCCTTTACCACCCCCCTTTTCAGTCCTAATAATCTTCTTTTTCTTCTTTTCACCATAAAGTTGAGAAAGCCACTCAAGATCATTAGCTTCGATGCTCTCAGGAGGCTTGAACTTTAAGAGCTCATCTTCAGATGGCATCACACCCCAGCAGTTTAATGAATCTAAAGATACTTTTTTGTATAGATATCCATCCTTGAGCATCATCCCATCAAGAAATTCAAAAAGCTTCCCAGTTTCACGGTCACGCCTAAATTGCATGAGTGGTCGAAATTCCCTGCAAAAAGCAAAGAATAAAAATCTTAACGTAAATGTGCCCATAAAAGAAAAAAAAAACATAATAAAAGCATTAAGTGACTTCTTATTACTCAAGTTCGCTAGAGTTGATCAATCGTGGTGCAGGATTGGTAACTTTTTTAGCAACGACTCCTCCACCCTATAATGAGAAGAGACATTATTCCAGGTGGAATATGTATTCGTAATATCTTACTCTTTAAACTTAAAAGGGCACCGAGAGAGAGAGAGAGAGAGAAACTTTTATATCAGAACTTCACCAACAAATTTTTACAATTGAAATGAGTGAGAGGGATTTTAATTGAATACATAATTGTTAAACTACATTAATTTGCAATCATGTCCGTGCTTCCTATTGACATAATTTTAATATGGCTGTAAGAGAAATTGCTTTAGGGAGCAGCAAACACAAAGACTTAACAGAGAGTTTAAAACTTAATGCCTGAAAACTACCACTCAGAATACCGCCCAGTTGCTTGAAAACATAGAGCAGAAGGTTAACAATTCAAATAATAGTCAAAAGAATGACAGATACAAAGTATAGTTAATGATATTCATGGTAAATCATACAACCTTTCTTTAGAAAGCTAACATATCGTCAAAAGGAGTGTTCCTCATGAAGATGGAGGGTACAAAATCCAATCCAAAGACAAAAGGCAAGAGCCAATTTATATAAGAAAGATTTCTGTAATTGTCTGATAAAGAAGGGGGGATAATCTAATTAAAAAAAAATAACAAATACGGAAACTCTCCATTTCAATGCATCTAGAAACAAGGATGAGTGATTCACATTAATCTCATATTCACGCACTACCAAATCTTAGTGCGTCACATTCCCCGTCTTAAAAAGATTTATTTCCCTTTAAAATGTACGCCTTTCTTTTTGGAAAAAAGACCACAAAAAATCTGATGGATATAGTCTTTGAATAAAAAGCTAGCTAAGGTTCAAGGAATTAAAAGAACCCACATTTTTGCAGTGTGCTAAAAGTGAATAATCAAATAGGTAAGCATTATCTGAAATATAAGAATCGAATGAGACAGGTAGAGCCCATAGGGGAATAATATAACAGTTTCCAGTAGTGTAATATCAGATAATAGTTGCAGCAAGTAGAACAATACTACACCCATTCAAAATATAAGAGTTCAAAAGGTAGGCAAAGTTTCATACAAATTTTTCAGCCATAGATTGAAGATCAATTCTCGGAATCAGCTTCACTGTTGCTCTCTTGCGTGCATTGTTGACAGCAACAATCTACAAAAACTACTAAATATTATTTTATGAAAAAAAAAGGGGGAAAGTAGTGTTTAAAAATGCTAAACCTCAGTCTGTCTACAAGTTATTACACTCCACCTGAGCAAGGTCTCCCTTGTATTTTCCATTTTTTACACGGGCCATTGTACCCACAGCAACTTCACTGACTCTACTTTGAACAGTAAGCAACTGAGAGATGTCATTTTCAGGAACAGAAGCTATACGGGTAGAATATATTCCATTTATGCCTTTACATGCCTGGATCCAGAGTTACCCATCAAATGTTATACTTATTACTGACTAGTAGAAATTATCTAGCACTACCAGAAAGTCTCAGGCTACCTCAATTAAATCATACTGCCTTGGAGCTTCTATGTAAATAAAACCTTTTATATGCTCCACACAAAATGCAGATTTTATCTGTAACTTGGTACCAAACGAGTGCAAATCAACAAATTTCTGCATGAGACAAAAAACTGATTGCCGCTCACGCCCAACCTACAAAGAAAATTTACAAACCATAAAAATCAATGAATGAAGCTAGAAAAATTGAAATGAAGACTGTATACTCAATCCTTAGCTCTAGAATGTGTTTCCATTGATTAAGCACCATACCATGCATTTAACCTTCCACAGAGAGATAATATCCCTGGCAGATTGCTGAGGAGGGTTTCTTCCAGTGGAAATTTTGTTTTCATAATTTTCTTCTGCAAATGCACCAAGTCCAGGACCTCGACTGTAATGTTCCTCCATCATTCTATCAAATTCTTCCTCATTCATTTCCTCTTCTTTGGGGAAAAATGGGATATTTTGAGCTTTTGAATCATCATTCTTAAATGCCGGTACTGGCTCAAACTCTTCCTCCATGAAATCTATTTTTGTCAAACAAGAGGGTTCAGTAAAATAAAGACAAAAGGTTGTCTTGAGGCTTCTTCTCTTAGGAAACCAACAAGACGCTCCAATTTGGATGGATTAACATTGTTTTTTTGTTAACAACGGGCAAAAACAGTCCTAAACCATGATCATTTCCATCAATTACTTCCAATTGACAGTTTTCAAACAAATAACACCAAAAGATCAAAACCAAACACAATGTAGAACAAAAATACAAAACAACAAACTCCAAACAGTAATATAAACCCCCAAAGCGACGAAAACAACGGCAACCAGTAAAGAGAGGAAAACAAGAGATAATCTACCATCAAGAAAATCACTGTCGTCGCTATAGGCACCGAGTTCGGGAGAAACATCTTCGAAGAACTGGAGTACGCTACGGTCCATCCTCTTGCGAGCAGCGGAGCTATCGGTGTCATCGCGAAGCTTCCGTTTACCGGAGGAGGTGTCTTTGGCAATCCCCTTGCCCTTGGACGCCATGGCTAAGGCGGAGAGTGGAAGGATTGAAAATGGGGGAAGGAAATGCGAATAAGAAGGAAGGACATGCAGATTGAGAGGGAAGTGGAGTCCGCTGTTCAGGCGTTGAGTGTGCGAGCTCTGCTCTGAAAGGAATTCCCTCGCTTTTCTACGTACAATGCATTCTCGCTTTTTCCTTTTTTTTTTTTTTTTTTTTTTTTTTTTTTTTTTTTTTTTTTTTTTTTTT
>NW_019272028.1:2308629-2359364 GCF_002738345.1 Cucurbita maxima | reverse complement strand
TTTTTTTTTTTTTTTTTTTTTTTTTTTTTTTTTTTTTTTTTTTTTTTTTTTTTTTTTTTTTTTTTTGTCTTTCTTTTTAAATTCCAACGTCAAACTTTTGGTAGAAAATACATTTTATTTCAGTGTCCTAATATTTATTTTTTTAATTCATTTAATTTTAATAAATATAAATTGGTTAATTAGTAAAAATTCAACTAAATATACAAATTACGATTTTTTATCTAAGCCTATGAATCCAATATGGTGAAATTAAATGTAGGGATATATTTTGCTTTCCGAGTAAATTTTAATTTTCTTTTTTATTTTAAATTTAATCCTTATAATTTGATTAAACTATTTATCTTTAAAAAAAAAACCTCATCTATTTTGTTTTTTTTAATTCCGAATAAATATAAATATAATAAAATAACATAATCAGTACACAAACATTAAATTAGTCCGACAAATATTGGTGTGACTAAATAGTCCGACCTTATTTTATTTTTTAAAAGACAACCAAATATGAAACTAAACTCAATATATAGAGGCCAACTAGCCAACATGTCAAGCCTCAAAAAAGAATTTAAGTTAATATTTGAAATTCACTCCTAACTAAAATCTCAACATCAGTAGGAGAAGCAAAAGTATATCCGAATAGAAATCGACTTTAGAAACATCGAAGTCTGAGTGTGGGTAGAGATAAGGTGTAGATCTCTCAAACCAAACCCAAGTAGTTTGTTCGAGACTATAAAACAAAATTTTAAGATTATCGACATGATTGAGATTAGTGGAGTCAAAGAATCCTTCTGGTTGAGTCATATAAACCTCCTATTTAAAACTTCACATACTAAACATATAATTTAACACACGTTATACTGAAATATAATCCATAGTTATAAAACGAGACTTAAAAGTATGCGATCTAAACTCGACCAGGCACAATAATAATGGATCAGAAGTGTAAAAATGAAAGGCCGGAAGAAGGCTAAGATAACCCTATGAATATCAGAAATTAGTAACATCCAAAATTTCTAATACTAAATGTGTTCTAAAGCAGTGGAGAATTGGACAGCATCAAATCCAAACGAAACCAAAAAAAAGGAAGATCAGAGGTTGCATAAGGAGTTCATTGCAAGTGCACATCCCAGCTAACTCATAAGTTTGTAGAATGATATGCAATTGTAAATAAACTACGAACAGTACGTACATCTGAATTTTAATAGCGCTCGTAGGAAGACGGTCGTCCTCCCCTGCTTGGGCGGTCGTAAGGGCCTGGCCTATCTCTGTAATTTCTTCCCTCGTAACGGCCAGGACCTCCTCCAGTACCATACCTATCACTGCCACTCCTAGGACCAATATCCCTATCGTAGCCACCTCTGTCTTTGACATAGCCATTTTGAGGATATCGATCACTAACATCATACCTATCACCACCTGCAAAACGATCTCCAGCAGATGGGTACCTGCAGAGTTTGCATACACAATTCTCAGATGTAAAGCAATCAAATCATACTTCCGAAGATATGTAAATGGGTGATCATTTATCACAATCAGAACTACCTGTCGTCAAAATAGCGGTCCCGACTTCCATACTTGTCATCCCTACGGTCAAAACGATCTCTATCACCGTAGCGCCCCCCATCTCGCCCTCCATCATAACGGTCATCGACATACCGGTCACGATCTCCACCAAAACGATCCCCACGACTATCACCATCAAATCGAGAACGTGATGAAAATGAACCTCTACCCCTACCACGTCCACCACCGGCTGAAGGACAGTCTCGTGCCCAATGCCCTGGGCGTCCACACTTGAAGCATTCATCTTGCCCCACAGATCTATCTCCTCCTCTCCCAAAACTAGCCCTACCACCAGATGAATAGCCTCCCCCCCTGAAACCTGGCTCTCTATCATCTCCCTCCATCTTGGGTTCAGCTTTATTTACTGAGATAATCCGCTCACCAAATTCATGCCCATGCATCTCTCTTATTGCATCATCCATCCCTCGACGATCTGCAAAGGTAATAAAACCAAACCCACGAGGACGACCTGTATCTCGTTCTAACATGATCTACATAAACATCACAAGAAAATCTCATGCAAATATTAATAAATACGATCTTTACATAATCTCATAGTTCAATTCCAACATAGACTATGAAAATGTTTTATAGTTATGCAAGATAGCTGTGCAAGGAATAGACTTCGAAGAAAACGATCGAAAATTCTGATAACTTACTTTCCCTTCCAAGCAAATCATTTAAGTAGCAAATTTAAATGATATACTTTGGAAGGATTTCTCTTCAAAGCCCTGGCAAGGTTGCCAAAAACTTGAACACTTTTAGATAAGCCGTCTTCAACACTTTGAATCTATCGTTTAAAGAGCAACTTTGACCTCGACTACCCTCTTTGGGTGCAAATTAGGAAATGACCCATCATAAAGTCAGAATCTTAAGCTCTAAAAGTTAAAGAGAATATCTCCACTGAGATGACCACCCAAGCAACACTTCTACTGGTTACTGAAATTACTCCACTACCACTCCGTAGCCTTAACTAATTGTAGCATTCGGACAATATTCCATTGTTCATAACCGAGTCATATAAATCATCCTAGAATCTAGAAACCAATACATCAAGAAGAAAAATCTAGGGGAGATACAATTTCTTGCTATAATGATTCTCTGTGTCACGCTACCACCCAATCCAATGCCACAGTAAACAAAATACAACAGTGCATTAAAAACTTTCCGCACTTTGGATGCTATTCTTATCTTATGCTGTAAACTTGGTTTCTGCCTTTATAATTTACCGAACAACCAGCATAATTTAACTGTGTAGCCAGATAGGTCACTTGTACCCAAGAAAACTGGCGTGCAGCAGGATGTAATGACAAATGAAACAAGTACTGCACCTGAAGCTCCAGTGTGTGCGCCAAAATATGTGGTAGTTATATTATTATATTCCTTTTTTGTCATTATGGGTATGTTTATAGATTTGGCGAAAGATGGTTTACAACTGAAACTACAGTGTCCGAAATTTTCTCTGGTGAACTAACTTTAAAATATTTTACCAATAGCTTGCCCTTCCATGCCAAAGCACCCAAGAAATCATGAACATACGGAAGCACTAGAAGTCAAGAACAGTACATCCTAGTTTAGGTATAGTAAGTTCCAATTCCAAAATTTGCACAAGTGCCAAGCACGACCCTTACACAGCAACCAACAGCATGGCAGACGATTCTGCATTCCCTATTGAATGCATGTACTCACTATTTACACTGACTGAGCAAGAACATAACCAAACTCTGTAGCTGAATTAGGCAATACAATTCAAGTTAAATGCTCTTGAAACTAAAAAGAGCAGAGATTAGGAATGGAATACTTCGCAAAATCTTTTAAGATAGAAGGCCCGGTGTAGAATGAACAAAAAAAAAACTGAATATTTGGAGTTCTAGAAGCATCTGCTCAATCCAACAACTTATACCCAAATTCAGTCTGTGGATTGTCGAGGAATTGAGGCGTACTAACAACACGTGGCAGCAGATACATCACCATGAAATACTATTATAACCCAATCTTTTACTCTGACGAGTAGGAAACTACATCAGCAAACTGTATGTTGAACACTAAAATTTCAGTTTTTGAAGCGAAGTGTCTTGAACAATTTTCGCAAATTGGGCTAGCTGTGATTTCTGATCCACAAAATCAACCACACAGAAGAAACGTCTCATCAGATATCCTAGGAGAATGAACTGTGAGCATCCTTTCTGAAACATTATTCTGAAAATGCTTTTCTTAAAAAATACTGTCAGTTTCCAAGCAATTTCTTGCGATATATGTATACTGATGAATAGGATTTCTTGTCTATTAACCATTTCTCCTATTATAAGTAAGAATTCAGCAGATAATGTGCGAACAGACCCATGTATTCAGCATTAAGCTGACTGCCTGGACCATATTCAACAAAACAAAAGATCAAAGGACGGTAAGAAAGAGAAATCCTGAAACAAACTATTAGCTATAATCGTGTAGTTAAAACTGATCTGAAGTATTCCGACTCATATATGGCTTAAATAAATCAATACATACTGATGGCTCAACTAACGTATAAAAATAAATAAGAAACATAGGATAGACTAGAGATATTATAAATACACCGTACTAAGACTATGGCAGACGCGAATAGAGGGACTCTGCAACTAACAAAATAGCATTGGTATTTACATGAATTGTGGAAAAGGAAAACCCATAACCTATTACGAATGTCGTAAAAATCATATCAGGGATTTTCATCATAAAAACGCTCAAAAAACGTCCTCGACATAAAACGGCATTTACATTGTCATATTTTCTACCTCACGCATGCCGAATCATTTAGACCTTTCTTCAGAGTATTAGCCACATTTCCTTTTCACCATTGACATTCAACCGACAAGCAAATAGGAGGCACACAAAAACGGGGGAAAAAGGGACGAAAGTTACCTGAGTTTCAATTATTTTGCCGTAGCGGCTGAAAGCGTTCTCAAGCTCACGCTCCGACACGTTCCATGAGAGTCCTCCAACAAATATTCGGTACTCGTCCTTCGCAGCCATTACTCCTTCGCCTACCAATCAGATACAATTCCTGCACAAAAACCGCAAACAGAACCGGAAACTCAATGAGACGAACTCCGAAAAGACGGAAATCAAGCCTCCGTCTGAATCAACAATGAGCGATTTCAATAAAAATTGAAGAGTTGCAAAGAGAGAAGAATTAACTAACACTCGCCTTCGTTACCCCTGGAGTGAACCAGTGAGTTCCAGAGGGTGCAGGGTTTTTAGGCTCCAAAGACTAAACCCTAGCGTCTAAGGTCCATGGTCTAGATATTCAACGGGTCCGTACAAAATTCTAATTTTTAAGGCTTGGTTTTGGGCTTGGGCTCGACTCTTACATGGGCTTTGTTTTGGGCCTCAAACGGTTTTCTGGTCATGAATGTTGATAGTATAGAAACGTATATACAAGGACGGTGAAAGCCTAAGTTCAACCAATAAAACAAATAAATGGTACCTTCATGTATCGGTATTAAAATTTGGACAATTGTTGGTCGTGTAAAAATTTGTAGACGAACACAATCAGTGTTTCAATTATTCATGTCAATGATACCTTCGTGTTCCACTATTGAAATTTAGACAATTATGGGTCGGGCAAAAATTTGTATATGCAACTCGTATAAATAGTATATTCATGCTTCAGTATTAAAATTTGGACAATTAAGGGTTGTACGAAACATTGTGGGATGAGCAACTCGTGTAAAAAGTACCTTCGTGCTTTAGTATTGAAATTTGGACAATTACACGACTCATCTAAATGGTACATTCGTGTTTCAATATTAAAATTTGAACAATTACGAGTTGTGTGAAACCTTCGTATTTCAGTATTAAAATTTGGACAATTGCGACGTAAATGGTACCATTGACAAGGCTGTCTAAGTGCTAGCTAATTGAATTTTGTTCCACCAAAACGAATAATAGGAGGATAGTCAGCTACAGGGGAGTAAGAATTGGTTGAATACTGTTCATGACAACAGTAATTTCAGTGTTTTATTGAAGGAATTCTTACAATGTTGTATAACCAAGGTGGAATAAGATATATAAATAATTATGTGAATGAGATATACATATATGAATTATTTACATGCCTGTACATAAATTCACAATAGAACAAACTGTACCATGTTTGGAAATCTGGTTAGATTTTTCATTCAGGCAACAAAGGAAGCCTATAGATACCAGTCCCTTCCCCGGTTGCTGATTTTGAACTAGATTTTGGTTCTTTAAGATTCTTACTCTTCAACCTTAATGGAAGAATCTGCAACCTCGGGTTCGGCTCAGAACTCGAGTATTCGGCTGCTAACTGATAACTTTCCACGAGTTCAAGCTGTCGAGCAACGATATCTGAGCGTCGAGGTAGAAGCTCAACTGGCTCTCCACCAGGAATCACGATATACTCGATCGCAAGTCTAACTTCCTGTCAAATTTAAGAACACCAGAAGAATTATGACCGTGTTTGATATGGATCCTATAGATTACAAAATATTTATGCCATGTCAAAAGAATTGTAAAAGTCTACTGGAAATGACAGATGAGTTGACTTCACAACATTATCTTTCAATGAACAGAACCAGACAGGCAACGTTACTATAGATTCAGATTCCCACATATCATGTTAGACAGGATTAGCACTCAATAGAGTAAGCTATGATGCGCGTGAAAGACAATTGAATTGCAGTTGAGACAGGAATCTATGCATCTAGCCATTAATTATGAAGCTAGTTGTACCCACAGAAAGAAAAGGGAAAAAGGCACGAGTCCAAATGAATAGAAGTATAACAACCTAAGCCTACTGTTAGCAAATATTGTCCTTTTTGGGTTTTTACTTTCGGGATTCCCCTCAAGATTTTAAAAATGCATCTGCTAGGGAGAGGTTTCCACACCTTATAAAGAATGTTTCGTTCTCCTCCCCAACCAATGTGGGATCTCACAATCCACCCTTCTTCTAATCGTGGTATCAATTGATGTGAAACTCTGATATTTGAAAGCAGAAAATGCCTTATTTCTATAAACGTGCAGAAGTACTCGTTGCTATTACAAAAATTTGACACCATTATGCAGCGATCAGCAATTTTTATTCAGATTGCATTTCAGAACCAGTGGTATAAATGCAAGAGTACACACCCTCCACACACAAAAGCATCAATGTGGAAAGGAAATTACCTCCAATGCATCTATCTCTTCTAGGGATGGCTTTCTTTTTGGTGCATCACCTTCAATTACAATGTCAGGGGTTTTTCGAGGTTTCTTCGTTATAGAATCGGAGTCGATCTTTATAATCATGCGGATTGCCTTGACCATTTGAGCCATGGTGTTCGACTGTAAAAATAGAGTTGTAAATTTCTGAAGAAAATATGCGTTTAATTTCTAGTTATAGAAGTAAATAGTACCTTGATTACAAACACAGGCAAATGGTGAAATTTTGCAACACTTCGGATCCATGGGTTCTGCTTCATTTCATCACTAGATGCTAATATTGCATCGGCTGCTTCAATGTCATCGGTTACGTCTATTTCATTCTCAAGCCCCAATACTTGTGCCACTTGAAGTAGATCAGATTCAAGAATCTGAAAGTGCCAAACATCAGCACATTTTTAATGTTATCATCAGCTATAATGTTATCATCACTAGATGCTGGTAGGTGATTTACCTTGTAAGAATAGACTCGCACTGGTGAGCTCTTTTTGCTCACAGGTCTACTCTTAGACTGACGAGGAAGGTGAATCGCATCTTCCATGTCAGCATCATCATCAGCTATAATGTTATCGTCTTTTGAATGCGATCTTTCGTGAAGACTCTTTTCATGATTTGGAGATGGCCCCATTGAATGGTTAGCATAAGTCTTCACTTGACTTACTTCCATATCAGGATCGCTATCAGCAATGATGTTATCATCTTTTGAATGTAATCTTTCATGAAGACTCTTTCCAAGATTTTGAGATGGCCCCACAGAAGGGTTAGCATAAGTCTCCACATTACGTATTTCAAAAAGAGGAGTTTTTCCTAAACCAATGAAAAAGACAGAGGATAGATGATCAATTGTAATAATATATTTGAAGGAAAGGAAAACAGCTTAACAATGACAAATTAGTTGGAGAAGCACCTGCTAATATCGCATCAACTGTTGTATCTAATCTGTGATGAACACGACATTCTGTTTTGGATATCATCTCAACAGCACAAGTAAAAGTAGGAGGTCCTTTTCTCTCTAGAATTGTCTTTTGCACTTTTCTTTTCCTTGCTTCCTCGTCACCAAGGGTCACACTCTGTGTCCAAGGAAATGAAAAAAGGAACAAAAATGATAAGCACTTTCATCAATATACTTCCGTTATACAAAATAGAATTAGCAAGATAGCTAGCATATTGTAAGAGAATTTTTTCCATCCTAGGATGATATGAGATCCCAGTTGGGAGGAGAACTAAGAATTCTTTATAAGAGTGTAGAAATCTCACCCTAGCAGACGCGTTTTAAAAACCTTGAGGGGAAGCTCGAAAGGGAAAGCCCAAAGAGGACAACATCTATTAGCGGTAGGTTTAGGCCATTACAAATGACATTAGAGTCAAACACCTAGCGATGTGCCAGCGAGGAGGCTGAGCCCCAAAGGGGGTGGACACGAGGCGGTGTGTCAGCAAGGACGCTGAGTCCCGAAGAGGGGTGGATTGGGGGATCCCATATCGATTAGAGAAAGGAATGAGTGCCAGCAAGAATGTTGGCCCCGAAGGGGGTGGATTGTGAGATCCCACATCGGTTGGGGAAGAGAACTAAGCATTTTTATAAGGGTGTGGAAACCTCTCCCTAGCAAACGCGTTTTAAAAACCTTGAGGGGAAGCCCGAAAGGAAAAGTTCAAAGAAGACAGTATCTGTTAGCGGTGGGCTTAGGTCGTTATAGATAATGCCCAAAAAGTGATTTATGAGGTGCATATTATCATTTAACGTTTGACTAACAATTTCCAATATTCAAGGTAAAGTTATATATGCAAATGCATTTGATGCAGGCAGCGAGGAGGAGGATTTTTTACACCTCAATGCCACCAACAAGGATTTGCAACGATGGATTTTTTATTATGTTGTCAATGGTGATTCCATGAGCTGTCCCTACTAGCTGGACCCCTCTTTGAGCAATTGTGCTGGCAGCTAGTGCTTCAAGTTCTGTTCCAATTTCATCAATTATTATGGTTTCAGGCATGTGGTTCTCCACTGCTTCAATCATAACCTACAAAGAAAGCAACTCGATCCTTGATACGGGACTATCAAATGAAGTAATGGTTAAAATCATAAACGTGCATTGCGCTCTTACCGTGTGCTGCATATGAACATTAGGGACTTGCATCCTCCTTGCACTGCCTATTCCTGCATGAGGAACATCTCCATCACCTCCAATTTCATTGGAAGTATCCACAATAACAACACGTTTCTTGTGGTCATCTGCTAGCATCCGAGCAATTTCTCTGCATAAGTCATATAATTCAAAAGAACAATTTTGATCCCCGAAATCGAAACTTCAGCAATGTAAGACCTCAAACAAATTCCAATTCAGCTCATTCATTATGGCCTATTCTTGGTGTTGAAAGTTGAAACATAAAATCATTTTTATGGCGAGGTGGTTCGAGATTGCATCGATTTTAAAGACTATTGCCACAATAAACATTGTCCCCACCAGTTCTCTTGGACTTACTATTAGTACAATGTGCTGCCAATCAAGAATCAAGAGAGGAAAAACGGAAGAACAATAGGAGTTTGGAATTTCCCAGTTGTTCATAGTACCTGATTAATGTGGTTTTGCCAACTCCTGGTGGTCCAATGACCAAGATGGAACCTCCACCCTCTACTAAATCACGAATGATCTCAGCACTTCCAGAGACAGAACGCCCTACCCTGCAAGTGAGGCCAATAATCTGCATTTTACGGTTTCGAATTGCACTTATCCGATGCAAAGATCTGTCCATGCCCGACCGGTTGTCGTCTGAGAAGTCTCCTACCTAAAAACAAGGCAATTACCACAAATTTGGTATACTTCTTTAAACAAATGATTTCCATTTTAGCTTGGTTGTTTTACAAGACGAATATGTGCCATGTTCTAGTAAATTTAAGCAGAACCAATCACAAAAGGAACCGAGTTTGACACTGGAAAACGTGTATCCTAAATTACATTGACAGGGGAACTGAATCCTACATAGCATTTCCATATGAAAAATACGTCTAGCTGATCCACTATACCCAACTTTATGTATAATTATAAAGAAAATAAGCATTAATCATACTCCGTTTATGAGTGAATCACACATATTTTCCAAGATTGAAATCTTCGGATCATTACCTTAGATATTGCGTGGCTTAGATCTTCATGCTTCACAAGCTCTTCCGAAATAGCCCAATCCCCTGACGGAAACCGAGCAATAGGATTCCTTCCCAAATCCAAGACAACCTCTATCAATTCCCGAAATTCATCGTGCGAGCTCAGCTGCTTCCTCATCCTCGAAGGCAACAGTTCCACGAACACCTCCAACTCCGCAGTAGCATCTGACTGAGACGACGTCGAAGCAAAGTCCGAATCCAGAATGGAACTCGAATTGGATTGATTCGTCAACAATCCATTCCCCAAAAACAACCGATCTGACGTCGGCCGACGAATTTCAGGGGAAGGAAACGACGGAGATGAAGATTTGGACGAAGCAATCCCCTTACGCGCACGACCTGTTCGACAAAACGACGACGAGAATTTCGAAACGGAATGAGAATTTTGCAGGAACGTGGGAATCGAAATAGGGATTTGGTTAGCCGAATGCCATGAACTGTGCAAATCAATCAGCACAAAATGCGAATTCAAAGCTATCATTCTCACTCGCTCACTCCTTGCTTCCTCTGAATCCAATTCCTGTAAGAGAAACCCAGATGGGAGTAAGAGATTGTGAAGGAGTAGAACAAGAAATACGAAGCAGAAGCAGCATAAGAAGAAGAAGATTCGGAGTATCTCCTTTGAGGTTGGAGATTTTGGAGGGAAAGTGGGAGCCACCAGAGCAAGAAACGAGTTGTTATTGGCCGTTGAAGGCTTCGGAGGATGTTAGCGACTTAATGCAGACCACACAATTATTTTTGGACACGAGGAGGAAGAAGAAGCTGGAATTGAATTGGATCCTTTAGCCCAAATCCTTGGAACTCTCTGAAAAATCTTCCATTTTCCCACTTAACCAATTGCTTGGAACTCTACCATTGACTCTAATTTTTAATATAAAATAAATTAAGAAAAATTACTGATTTACAAACTACAGTTCCAATTGACCTACAGATTAGGTCGGGAAGATTACTGATTTACAAACTACAATTCTCTACTCTACCAATTCATCTAAGGTTAGCTTTGAATCAATTTAAGGTCAGCTTTGAGCCAATGACAAACTACAATCCTCCGCTCTACCATCTGAACTAAGGTCGGCTTTGAGCCAATGACCTAAGGATTGCTTATCAACAAACTATAATCCTTCGCTCTATCAATTGATTGAAAAGTTTAATATAAAATAAATTAAAAATTAAAAAAAAATAATTAAATTCTAGGAGCAATTCATAGATTAAAATTTTAAAAGAATTAAAACTCCAACCTAAGCTAAGGTCCCCCATTCTACCAATTGAGTTAGGGTCGGCTTTGAGCCAATAACCTAAAGATGGTTGATCAACCTGTTAAATGAACAAGACTCTCCACAATGGTATGATATTATCCACTGAGCATAAGCTCTCATGTATTCCTCACTTGTAAACTCAAGATCATTCCCTAAATTAGTCGACGTGGGACTTTCATCATCCAACACAACCAATTACAATCATTCCCTCTACCAATTGATTGTCAATAAATAGATTAAAATTTTTTAAAAATAAAAAATTTGACCTAGTTTGCAACTACAGTTGCTCTACCCAATTGATTGCAATTTTTAATATAAAATAAGTGAAGAAAAATGAACATTTGAGAGCAATTCAGAAATAAATTAAGAAAAAGGAAAAAATAATTAAATTAGAGGCAATTCATACATTTAAAACTTGAAATAATGACTTATTTTAATTTAAAATAAATTAAGAAAAAGGAAAAATTAATTGAATTTGAGGGCAATGAATTTAAAATAATTAAGAAAAAGGGAAATTAATTAAATTCCAACCTGCCAAATTCGAACATCTAAGGATTATTGAATGACAACTGAGCTAAGGTCGGTTTTGTGTCTTATCATGATTAAAAATAAATTTATCAAATTTCTAAAAACAAAAGGTTAAAAATTCCGACCTGCCGGATTCGAACCAGCGACCTAAGGATAACAGCTTGACAATACAACTACAGTCCTCCGCTCTACCAACTGAGCTAAGGTCGGTTATTTGACATTTTGATATGTAAATAATATACAAATGTATAAAATAGTTATTTTATTAATAGGTTGTGGTAATTTTACAAATTTACCTACATTTTTTCTTTGGTTGCCGTTTTAAAAAAGTTTTTTTTTTCTCAAGGTATAATACAAACACGAGTTAAATTATAATTTTGTTTCTAACATAAATTTTTGGGTTGGTTGGATTGGTGACTCGAACATGGTTCACAAACACAACTCGACCTTTTATTTTATATATTAAAACATTTATAAATCACAATATATCATTGAAAATCTCGTAATTCTATTTTTCGGATAAACCTGACAATGACAATAAAATTTTCAACTTGTGAGTAACTTACCATTTAAAAAGAATTTAATCTAACCCAATTTTAAAAAATGTAATTTGGACCTAATTTTTATAGTTAAAATTTCATAATTTAAGTTTTTGGAGTTATTGAGTCACAATAACTATAGTATCAAACCAACAAGACGATAGGAAAGGACGAAAAGACCCCTACTACACAGATTAGGTATGGGGGTTTTCGTCCATTCACTCAAATACTTCAATTAACTAATCGTAATCACATCCACGTCAGCAACCGACGTTGGTCGCCAAATCGGAGAAGAAAAGCCATGCATCCCATTTGCACGTCGACAAAACGATTGCGATTTGTTCTTTTCACCTCATTTTAATTTCCCTTTTCAGTGGCCTCGTTCTCGATTTTTCGCTCGAACTCCGATAGTGAGATTGGAATTTTATTTATCTTATTGTGTTTGTTCTTCCGTTTCAATTGGAATATTGCTCGTGTGACGTTCGCACTTCGAGGTATGAACTTGAACGCTCTGGTTTTTGGCAAATCTGTTTCTTCCTTCTCTTGTTTTGATTTGGATTTTCGATTCGTTGGATTTTTTCCCATGTAGAATGTCGATTTGATGTTTATTGGGCCAAAAAATATATTTCGTATTGTGGAGAATCCGTTGGTGGGTCTTTTTACGGGATTTTGATCTGTTATTGGACGAAATCATCTTTTCTTTTATTTCGAGTTTAATCTTGATTTTTCGATTATCAACCGAAAAATGGCCGAATTCGATTGGTTAGGTTAGGTTATGGGAGCAAGAAATTTTGTGTCGTACAGTTGTTGGTGTTTTCAGTTGAGAAATTAGGAACTCACGTTTTTCATTTTCATTTTGTATACGATTCATTTTGCCTAGAGCTTGGAAGAGCTATCTTGCATTTGATTTCTAAACGGATGAACGGTATTAACTTTCTGTTCATTTACCTGATTGGCTCATTAGACGAGACTCCTTGGATCGCAAAGCTGGACCTGATGGTTTGATTAGACCGTGATAATAATTTATGATAGCGTTTGTTTTTTTATGCGGAAAATTGTGGAGCGTCTTGGCTTTTCTTGACAAAAATGGACAAAAACTCTGAGGATCCCTAAATGTTCACGGTTCTTGATTGAAAATTTCTCTTAGGGCCAAAGTAAACGTTACTTAAGAAATTTGTTTATCAACTTAATACGCTTTGATCTCTTAATGGAAATTAGTGCCTGATGTAAATTTAATTGAGGACTGGATAACCGGATTCAAAATAGATAAAACAGTTTTGCAACTTCAAACAATTTTCTCATGTATTCCACTTGTCAACAATTTTTCTTAGTATAGTAGAATATCAACCAGTTTCCTTGCTAGTTTGATTCTGTCAATCGAGTTAAATTAGAAGTTCATCGAGTTTCGTTTCGGGGCAAGTTCAGATAGGTTAATAAGATTATTCGTTTCAATTTGAAACTAGACTGATGTTCTAGATTTTAGCATATATAGAATATACAATGAGAATATTTGTTCAATTTTTGTGAATTTGTTCAATTTTTGTGAATTTGTCAATTTTTCTTGTCAGTTTTGATGATTTTCAGTGTGTTTTCTCTTTTACGTTTCATCAGATGAAAAACACATGTTTTTATGCTAATTGGCTGCTCTCTCAGAATTCTTGTTATGCCAGAACTTGCTTTTCTTTGTAGTTAGAGCACTTATTGTGTGCTTATAAAAGAGAGTACTTGCTTTATAATTGCAGGAGGGAATGAGTCTATTAGTCCAGAGAATATGGAGATGAATAAAGGAAGTTCCCATTCGAAAGAGAAACCGTCTATGGGTCGTTCTTCATTTTCCAGTGAAGTGAAGAAGCCTTCAGAAAAGGATTTAAGCTCCTCCACGTTTGTTAATCAGGGTAAGCAAGCATCCATGACGTTTGTAATAGCAGTTTCAGATTTGATGTTTTATACCTGTTCTCTAGTTTCTTGGAATTACTATTTCTTATGTGCTTATTTGTGCCTGCTATATATAATTGATGACCCCATGGAATTCAAAACTCTTAGAATAGATGCTCAAAAGAAAAGAAAGAAAAAAAAAAGTAAAGCTTGTTCTTTGGTTCTACTCATGCAAATTTATATATTCCATTCAATTTAGAGGCTCCAACCATACTCTTTCATTTAGGAGTGACCGAAAATGGGAAACAATAAATCCCCATTTAGTTTCTTGCATCGTGTTGGAATGTGTTGATGATCTAAAACGTCGCTTTCGTAAAACGTGAACGAAATAATGATAGAATTATTGATAGAGTTTTCTGAATGTGGTAAATATGTGTGAGTTATATAAAGGCGGATGTCAGGCATAACTGAAGGAAAAGATTGAAAGGAAAGTGGACTAGTAGTAATGGCTTGGCAGAGGAGGAGTTTTTCTGAGGGAAGATAGGCACCTTCATGACCCATACTTTTTTGTTTCATTGATTGAATATCTGATGAGGCATATCATGAATCTTTGGCCTTTGAATGTGCTCGAATCGTCTTAATAAGGAATTCTTTGTTTCTTCAAGCGTAGATTTTTCAAAATGGTGACAGTAACTTGTAGTAGTTATTACTTTTGGTTTGAAATGTATTTTTCGTTGTCAATCTGATTGGATGTGTTGTACAGCTGCAATTCATTGGCATGAGAGTAGAAAGAAATGGATCGATAAACAATTTCTACAACAAAGAATGGAGAAGGAATCAATGATAAGGTGATCTCTTGCTCTCTTGAATGTTCTCAGTTGCAGATAGTTATTCATTCTATTAGTTTTGTTGGTGAACTTGAAAAAAATGTTCATAATCAATAATCATAATAAACACAACAAATTACCCTAAACAGGAGTAGGCAAACAAGTAGACATCCCAATTTTTTAGGAACAAAATATGCCTGAAGATATTATTAACTTTAAGCCTATATATTTTTACTGAACCTTTTCTAAATGTCAAGCTAGTGATTACTCTGACCACTTGATGGAAATTAGATGGTTGTTGAAATAAAACGATTTCGTAATTCTGCCAATGGGCTAAGACATTTACTCTCGACTAAAAGGTCTAAAGTTCGTAATACTTCTTCCTAACAAACATATTGTTGAACTTTAGAACTCAAAGACAATTGGAAACCTAGAGAACAAATTGTTCAATTAAGGTCGTACATGTTATTGAACTCAAAAAGGTTTTGTATGTTCTTGAAATAACAGAAAGAGGTCATTTTATATCTTGAAGGAACATACCTTTTCCATGTTTTTTTTACTAAACCTTAAACCTTTTTCTATCCTTTACGGTCGGTAAAAGACGAAAGAAAAAGTACTCAATAGAGACAATAGATAACTATTTGGTTTCTTCTGTGACTTTCATTTATCTCAGTAAAGAAGCATTTCTCGTTAGGAACATAATCTGAATGATGAAATTTTCACTTTGAATTTGCAGCTGGTCAACAGCATATGAAGATCTGCTTTCCTCTAACGAGCCCTTCAGTGAGCCTATACCTCTCCCGGTAAGCTTCTGAAAAGTGCATTCAATTTATAAATATATGTGCGTGTGCGGGCGCATATAGTCCTTCATCATGCTCGATCAGTTGTTTTCTGAACTCAATATGTGCGGATGAGAATTTGAATCTTTGACTTTTTCGAAACCAGGATTTTGTTGTTGGTAGTGTATACATATTTTCTTTGTTCCTTTCAATCGACGTACAGCGTTTATTGATGCTTGTTATGTGACTAACAGGAGATGGTAGATTTCTTGGTTGATATTTGGCACGACGAAGGGCTTTTCGATTAGCAGTAGACAAGATTCGAGATCGTAGTCACCAACTCGAGCTCATACTCGATGACCTGCTACTACCTCCATCTACTGATTGGGAAGATTGTAATTCATCATTGTTGGCATCCTTGTTCAAACTAACTACTAATTCAACATTATTTTACTGCCATGGCGGTAACATTTGATATTTAAGTTGAAGTTTCAGAGTCATGGAAAATTGGAAACTTGTTCGGAGAATTATTTTTTAAAATAAATTTATTTTTGTAATCAAAATTATTTTTATTATCTGTGATCAAGTTTAATTGGAAAAGAAAACTCAAAATTTACCCTTTGTAACTAATTGTAGTAATTAATTAATTTTTTAAAAAATATCAAAATTTTATTTTTATTTTAGTTTTTATACTTTTAAAGGTCCAAATTTGATCTAAAAATTTAAAATTGCGTGAAATTCACGTTAATCTGAACCGCTCATGTACACAGGACCCGCATGATCAAAATTGCCTCAGTAATGGACGGTCAAGATCTATGTTAAATGCGTTAAAGCAATACAAGTGAAATATTCTCAAGCGATTCCCCTCCAATTCTATATATATATATATATGTTTTGAAGTTGTTAATTTTCCAGTCGCTATGTTTCAGAGAAACTTTTTAATTTTCAGAGGCGAGAGGATGGGATTTCCTAGGGAACAAGAAATGAATGGCTCGATTTGTGTTTGTATTTTGCTATCCCTTTTGATTCTTTCTCCGGCTTCTGCTTTGGCTGGAATCTTCGATGATCCTAGTATTCCGTCCTTCAATTTTCCTTCCGACCAGGCTGAGAAGCTCATCAGAGAGCTCAATCTGTTTCCTAAAAGTGATGCCAATATCATCCATCGGAGTATCGAAAATTCCTCTCTGATCGCCACCGGGTCGAAGAAAATCGTGGAGAGGCGGTTGAGATTCCCAATCCTTGGTGATTCTGAGGTTTCTTTGGAGGACTTGGGCCACCATGCTGGATATTACAAGATCGAACACTCTCATGATGCGAGGTGAGGTTTTAGCAACCCTAGGATTTCGGTGGTTTACTGTAGAGTTCGGTGTTCCGGTTTACGTGCTTTAATACTGCATGTTGGATTTTATGTGCTAGGTTATTTCATCGGGTACGGTATCTTATAGAATTATTGTTAAATGTGGTTCGTGTATATCTAGTTTGTTCATATGAAACTTATGGTCCATGAAGATGATTCGATGAAAAACATGTCGATTTTCCTTCACAGTGTATCAACTGCATGCGTTGTTATGAAGTTGTGGATGTCGTTGTCGATACTTTCAGCATATATACTAATTAATAATTATAATCTATGTTTTAATCGCAGTTAGTTTTAATTTCAATTTATTGAAGTGGATCCTTTTTCCGCTACTGGCTGTATCTGTATACATATATATACATATCTTTTGCTTGAATATGAATTGGAAATTTTGTTGAAATTACCATGATTCGATTATCAGTAATTGCTCTGTTCTGTTACGATTTGCGTGCTTGCTCAGAGTTCTAACTGTTCTCATTTTGTGTAGGATGTTCTACTTTTTCTTTGAGTCCCGTAACAACAAAACAACAGATCCTGTCGTTATCTGGTTGACTGGAGGCCCAGGATGCAGTAGCGAATTGGCTATGTTTTATGAAAACGGTCCTTTTAAAGTTACTAATAACTTGTCACTTGTTTGGAATGAATATGGTTGGGATAAGGTATATTTGTTTGTTTTTCTATATGATCTAGATATATATATTTGTTGTTCTCGATTTGGTTGTATCGATTTTTTTTAGGGTTAGGATCTTGCCGAGCAGTTAGGCAACATTCATCCATTTCTACTTTTATTTGGGCTACCATATCTATTTACAAAGCTTCACTGGCTGATATAGAATAGTTGTTTTACTTCCGTTGCTGCAGGTTTCAAATCTTCTGTATGTCGACCAACCCATTGGGACTGGTTTTAGCTATAGTTCTGATAGGGAAGATATTCGTCATGATGAAAATGGTGTTAGTAATGACCTTTACGACTTCTTGCAGGTATTTTCCCTTCATTTTTCTTTGCTTAGTTACTGATATTACTATTTGGTTTTGGAGGGAAGTGTTTCTTAGTCGTTATCATTATCAATTCCACATTTAGTCACGCAACATCAAATTGATTCACTGTAGAGGAATGTAGAGAGATCGAAATTAATTTCAAAACTCACAATGATATCACTCTATTATTATTATAATTTTTTTTGTTTTTTTTTTTTTTTTGTTTTTTGTAATCAGGCTTTCTTTGAGGAACACCCCGACCTTGTGGAGAATGACTTCTTCATAACTGGAGAATCTTATGCTGGGCATTATATTCCTGCTTTGGCTGCCCGGATTCATCAGGGAAACAAAGCCAAAGAAGGAACTCATATAAACCTTAAAGTATGTCTATTGTGTCTTAAAATTAGATCAGAAAAATATAAGAATATTCTTCTAGCGACTTGATCCATCTTTAAATACGTTTGTGTCAGGGATTTGCTATTGGCAATGGGCTTACTGATCCAGCAATCCAATACAAAACTTACCCAGACTATGCATTGGACATGGGCATCATTACAAAGTCTCAACATCGTCATATTAACTTGTTGGTTCCACCCTGTGAACTTGCAATTAATCTGTGTGGTAGGTATTTGGTAGCTTGGCATGTGATTTTCCCGCGACACTGCCCTTTGTCTCTAGCTTCTGATGGCATCTGATGGTATTTTTTTGTTGATATGTGTTCCTTTTCTAGGTACTGATGGCACACTTTCTTGCATGACTTCTTATTTTGTTTGCAACGCCATATTTACCAGCATCATGTTGCATG
The DNA here is from genome assembly GCF_002738345.1 of Cucurbita maxima. Taxonomy (NCBI): domain Eukaryota; kingdom Viridiplantae; phylum Streptophyta; class Magnoliopsida; order Cucurbitales; family Cucurbitaceae; genus Cucurbita; species Cucurbita maxima. Next base: position 2,340,495 of record NW_019272028.1, on the reverse strand, counting down.
CCGGTGATATGAATGTAAGAATACTGCTTTTCTTTCTGATTATAGCATTAGAGTTTTAAATTATCTGTACTTCTAATGACTTGGTTTGATTAATTTGTTAGAAATAATTGGGTTATATAATTTACAAGGTATACAAATACAAGTAATTCATGATTTCCAGGAAGTTTCAACATCGTTTCTGTCATGTTTCCTCAGTTTTAATCACCTTTCACGACAGCGAATATTTAAGTATACTTGTGTCTGCGACCCGTTGATGAAAAATGGGAACCGTGTAGGGTTTTAACGTTGATATTAATGTTTTTCACTCTTGTTCAGCACTATGATATCAGGAAAAAGTGTGAAGGGAGTCTCTGCTATGACTTCTCAAATATGGAGAAATTCTTGAACCTGCAATCTGTTAGGGAAATGCTTGGAGTTGGGGACATCGAATTTGTTTCATGCAGTCCAACTGTCTATAGGGCGATGCTGGTGGACTGGATGAGGAACGCCGAAGTGGGTATTCCTGCTCTACTCGAGGATGGGATCAAGTTGCTTGTATATGCGGGAGAGTATGATTTGATCTGCAATTGGCTAGGTAACAATATTCAAATATGATATACTAGATCTTACGTTTGTTTTTCTAAGATTGGAGTGTCGTCTATGTATGTGGATAGGCAATTCAAGATGGGTAAATGCTATGGAATGGTCTGGTAAGGAGGAGTTCGGGAATTCTCCGAACGTCCCTTTCCTAGTCGATGGTTCGGAAGCAGGATTGCTTAAACAACATGGCGCCCTCAGTTTTCTCAAGGTTCTCTCTCTCTCTCATATGTGACTCGATTTCAAAATGGTTAAAAATCATTCAATCTTACTTTTGATGGTACCAATCTTACTTTTGATGGTACGAAGATCGTGTTTAAACGCAACAAATCTCTTATAAGCAAATCAGTTTCACTGAAATCACTCGATCGTATCTTCGATAATAGGTTCACGATGCGGGTCACATGGTCCCAATGGACCAGCCGAAGGCGGCATTAGAGATGCTGAAGAGGTGGACTGGAGGCGCACTCCATGATGAATCACTTGAAACGGGAAACTTGGTCGCTCAGATGTGATCCCCGCCATATTCGGGCAACGCAACAGCAGTGTCCTTCCTAGTGGACATTTGTAATTCCAAGTATGTACCTAACTTCGTATTTTCCGGATTTGTTTAAATGTTCTGTCCACGAAGTTTCTTAAGCTTCAATACACCCTGTCACTAAATATTAGTTATGAAATACATCATCTTTATAAGCGTTAGTTATATTAGTTAGAGGAAATGAAAGAACAATTAGAAGAAAGTAGATAAATTAACTCCTGAATGTGAGTGCGACTGTGAAGACGATAATGACGGCAGCGGCGGGGCGGATATCGGTGGTTATGGAAGGTTTCATGGTCGTTGCTGTTAGGGTTTTTGGTTCTTGTCCCCTTTTCGCGCCATTTGTTCACCTCGAGTCTCCGGCTATGAATTTGGTGATCGTCTCATAGGGATCCAACTTCAACGGCTTTCTTTGTTTCGCTAAATAAATATCCCATGCTTTTATTTTACAAAAATTATTAAGTCATTTTATTTCTTCTTATTATTTAAATTTAAATTTATAATTATTTATAAAACATATTACACATGGTAAAATTTCCGATTTTAACATATAAACATTTATTTTCATCACTAAATATATAAATAAATTAAGATTTGTTGATAAAATGACAAAATAAAATTTGGAAATATTGATATTTTTTCTTTATTGGTTTGGTTTCTAAGAATATTTGAGTGTCATGTCGATTTTGTTCTGACATTTTAGACTTATTTGTCGTCACGATGTATAAGAGATAATCTTATAATTATGTAATATTTGTGTTTGTAATCTTAATAATTTGGTGATTCCAATCCATAATGAACATTTTAAATGTCAATGATTGGATACCATGTAATTGTTTAAGTCCGAGCTCGGATTGAGGAAGAAGGAACATGATAACAACGTAACCTTCCCGAAAAAAGAAGGAAACGTAGTGAAAAGCCCTTCAAAACTAAAGGAAGGAAAAAGAGAAGATTGAAGCAGAAGAGAGCACGTGAAGAGGAAAAGACATATATATATATATTCCTCGAAGTCCCCACTAATTTCTATGTCGGAGCTCTGCTGACGAGAATAAGTTTGAATTTGTCTCTACATGTCGTCATCGGCACACTCGACAGGATTGTTCCGACAAAGCCCGAAGAAGAAGACAAATTCTGGAGCTCTTATCTGCCTCTACGACCCTCAAGAAGCCTCGGATAAGCAATAATCATCTTGGCCTTCCGGGATTTCCTGTAAGTTATCGTATTCATCTATCCTAATTATGTTTGTTTTCTTATATTCATATTATCGGAAACATTAGATGAAGAATCGAGATGCTTTTTTTAGAAATGTTATGATATTTTAGCTGGGTTTTGGTAATGAGAGACTGTAAATTGTTCTTGGTTGTTTAGATTTGAGATGAATGTTCATCGTGGAAGAAACTGGTGTTGGCGTTGGATCTGAAACAATAGTAGCGTTTCATGGTGAGATTGAATCAAATTCGTGTCTCTTTCATGGGCGACGACGCTCGATGAAAATCTCGTTTACAAGCTGTAGATATCGACAGGGGGGGATGGAATTGTTCATTCCCCCTCGTAAAAATACTTCCAATCTTTTACAGTTCTTTAAATTATGATCTTAAGGAAGTTCTGATAGAAGCGCCATTTCAATTCCATTCCAAACCTGTAAGGATCAGAATTAGGTTCGTTGTAATGTTACTTTCTTAGGAAGTTCCCTTTTATCTTTGGTACTTTTAGCTTCAGCTTCGGTTTAGTTCTCCGACCATGTATGTTCCACTATAGTCATTGATTGTGACACTCCTAATCCACCGTTAGCAGATATTGTCCTCTTTGAGAATTTCCTTCGAGGGCTTTTCTCTCAAGGTTTTAAAATGTGTCTACTAGAGGAGAGGTTTCCACATTCTTGTAAGAAATGTTTCGTACCCCTCTCTGACCAATGTGGGATCTCACAATCCACTTCCGTAGGGGCCTAGTGTCCTCGCTGACACACTGTCCGGTGTCTGGTGGCTCTGATATCATTTGTAACAACCCAAACCTATTGCTAGCCGATATTGTCCTCTTTGGTCAGTCTCTTCAAGGGCTTCCCCTCAAGGTTTTAAAATGCGTTTACTAGGGAGAAGTTTCCACATCCTTATAAGGAATGTTCCGTTTCCCTCTCCAACCAATGTGAAATCTCAACAAGTTTAAAGAACATAGTTTGTCAGATGTTTCGTTAAATTCCTTGTCTCAAAAATCTAACCAAAGCTAAGTAAATTCGTCTCAGAGTTTGAATTAGTTCCATCTGGCACGAGTTTTGATGGTAATGGCTCATACTTTTGGACATTGTAATTGGAACTCAAAGCTCCCACAACGATTGTTATGCATTCCCTTCCCAAGATATCTTGAAAATTCTTAATATTTGCATTACAGTTTATGTAATAATGACAACAGTAATGACCCAACTTTGGGCTTTCTCTTTCGGGCTTTCCCTTTTAGGCTTTCCTTCAAGGTTTTTAAAACATGTATGCTAGGGAGAGGTTTTCACACCCTTATAAAGAATGTTTCATTCCCCTCTTCAATCGATATCGTTCCCCTCTAGCAGTGGGCTTGAGCCGTTGCAGTTTAGTTGAGTTATGTGGTAAATATTATGTTGGCTAGTCACGTCTGTAACGTGTGTATCAACCACTATTAATCTGACTACTCATACTTGTCTGTGCTTAATTCATGAGTAAATCATGTTTCCGTTTATGTTATGCTTTCATTTTGCAACTGCCCACACAGAAGTTAGTGTATTAGAACAGAAAGGATTTGATTTGTTTTCTAATGTGAACATAGTCATTGGTTGTTGAGGACTGCCCAATGCCAAACGTAAGCAAGTCAGGCTAAGTATGGACGGCAAGGAGGAGATAAGAAGGTTTCCATTTTCTGACTTGCACCAAATTTTTATTAGCTTAGTTCAACAATTTGTTGTTCATTTTCCATTTTTACTCTTTCATTTCAATGGGCAATTACATCTGTTATGTTTCATAAACCCAGTGATGAACTGCCATTCACCTTTGAAAAGATGTATGGATTCTCCACAGTTGATGGCTTTGTGGAGATAGTCGAAAGCTCAGCCGAGATGATCAAGTATATCGCAAATGAACCGTCAACTGGGCTTTTCTACATTCAACAGCATACAAAAAATGGCGTTCCCAACGTTCTCAATATGAAGAATAGTGTGGCAAACACGTCTCGTGAATCGACTTTGCACACTGAAGATTCGGAGGATTCGATCACGATGTTGAGGTCGATGAAAGAATGTGGATTTCCCATTGCTGATGAGATGAGTAGAGACATCAAAAAGTCTCTTGCTGTTATGTCAACCAAACAGCCAAGAAGAGGCTTGATCCGTAGTACTTATGGTATGCAGCCACCAGGGAGAGTAAGCACTTGGAGGTCAGCCACTTGGGGGCGAAGTGCAGCCATTGCCCCGCGCGATGACGACGGTGGTGCCTATATTTCAACAGTATTCAAGCCAGCTAGAGAAATGACGAGCAACTTTAAGTGGCCACAGCTCGACATCGTGGAAGATCTTGCACGAGTCGAAGTTCACAAGGCACAGCCACAACCTAACCAACCATCAGTTCTATCAGCTAGTTCTAGTTCGTCACAGCCAGATATGGATAGCGACGAGCTGCCTCTGTCTTGTCAAGTGAACGATGTGTTGCAATGCGACGATCGGGTTGATGTCGGCTTGGACACTGATTTACTTTCGGTGTCTTTTGACGATTTCAGGGCTGATAAAGAAGCAAAATTGAAAGATTGGTTGGAAGGGTCTGGCAATATAAGAATTTGAGCGCAGGGAAAGGGCATTAAGATTGATATTGAAGAGTGTTAATGCATTCCATGATGCGTTATTTAACTGTAAAAATGATCACATAAACACCACTCAAAATACACTTTAATTCCATCATTGAAGAGTTGTATTTCTATAGCTTTGTAATGTGATTGTATTGGATTAAGGATCTGAGTTGAATTGTACATAGAAAGTATAAAGCACGAGTTCGTACGAAAGTAAAATAAAGTGGCTTGAATGTACTGAAAAATTTATGGTTCGAGTGATTCTAAATTCGAGGAACTAAATAGCTTGTGGATGATTTCTTAATAAGTAAGGAATATTGATGCCATCAGGTGCTAAATCTGGATGGCAAATCTTGACATATCGATGCCTAATATCACAATTGCACTTTTTTTGGCAGTGGACTTTGCATTTGTGCAACTAACTCATTCCTAACACCAAGTGAGTCAAACCAATCTGTATTCGTGTCGCTTACGGTTGGACAACGTATGCTCAAGCCTCTGACCTTGTTTGATTGTGCAATACTCACTCCCAACACTAAGTGAGTCAAACCAATTTGTATTCGGATCGCCTACAGTTGGTCAACGTATACTCAAGCCTCTGGTTCTGTTTGAGAAGAAGGTTTTAAAAAACGGGGCAGAGAGATTTTTGAAAGCTGAGTTTGAAAGTAAGAATTTGTATTTGTGTCGCTTACGGTTAGACAACGTATGCTCAAGTCTCTAACCCTATTTGAGAAGAAGGTTTTAAAAAACGGGACAAAAAGATTTATGAAAACGAGTTTGAAAGTAAGAAGGAAAGAAGATTTAAAAGTAACATTGTATAACTATAAGCAAAATGTGCAACATAGCTTAAATAACATAAAAATTTTTGGGTAGGAGAATTTGACAACTAATCACATTCACTACCGTATATTTTGAGGCAATTCAAGTTTGGCAGGTCTAGACGTGATTCCTTTGAACGATCATACAAAATCAGGGGAGAAGTTGACAACTAGTTAGACCATCATAATACAAGGTCTAGACATGATTTCACGAGTAGTAGTACAAACAAAAAATACAACATGAAATTAAATAAAGGATTCGACGTGACATGAGCATACAACCACGGGTATTACACACTAGACGAGCATAACCGTGATACCTAGCAATAGCAACACCTACCAGTCCAGAGCCGACCACAATCACACTGCGCTTAGATGGTTCGACAGGAATCTCATCTTTGATCGTACAAGAAAATTAAGATACCCATGTGAAACCAAATAATTGTAAGGCGTATCTAGTAAAGTAAGGCCATGATCAATAAACATGTAGAAAATGGAAAACGAAATAACGTAAATATAACAATTTAATTATATAAATATTATTAATTGCCAACATAAATGTTAAAGTCGAAGTTTCAATAATAATAAAAAAAAAGTAATATTAGTTTATTTATTAAGACGAACCCAAACCGTAAGTACCACCAATAACTATATATATAACGTTTTAGGGTAAAATCGGCGGATCAACTCAATTTGCCTTCTTCATCACCGTTTCTCTGATTCTGAGCAAAATCAGAGCAATAATTCAACTTCTTCTCTGTCATCAGCATTCCTAAGAGTTCTAAACTCGGCCCATCTCCGTCGTCGGCCGACGAATCAGCCCATCCAACCACCGTGACACTCAATCTGTAATCTCTCGTTCTCTTTCTTGATTGGGTTGTGCAGTGTCAATTGCTTCCCCTTCTGCGTCCATTAAAGCTGTCGGTTTCCGAGCTAGCAACATATTTCTGGCTGAATTATTTCTCTGTCTCTCATTGTCCTGCGTGATCTTATTTCATCAGTCTTCCACATTTGGTCTATGTCTCTTAGTTAAGGTGTGTTCTCTTGATCTCGCTCAAGGTTGTTTGAATTATGTTGGGTTTAATGGGCGGGGATGTTGGTGATTTATCATTTGGTCGGTATTTAATTGATGTTTTCTGAGAATTCTAACGCGGAGTCTGGTTTTTGGTTTCTGGGTGTATTTATTATTTTTAATGGTTTTAGTTGATGCAATCTGGTTTTTGGTTTCTGGGTGTATTATTAATTTTAATGGTTTTAGTTGATGCAATCATTTTTAATTTTTTTTTTGTGCGTTGAGCTTGCTATAATGCGTGTAAATATAGAAAATATAGGTCTCCGTCTTGCTTTCCCTCCCTGTCTGGTTGGTCATCGTCTACTGTAGTCTGCTGTACCTTTGGAATTGTGAAATTTACACAGTGTTATTATTATTGTTTCTGATATCCGTGGGTGGCCTAACTCCTACAACATTTGGCTGTCAAAAATTCGTAGGATTTTCTCTATAAGTTTGATCCCATTACAAAAAATGCTCATGTTAAGGAGGCATTTTGTCCTTAAATGGTTCAAGGTTTTACTATTTGTAAATTTAATTTAGTAAATGAAATTAGTTTCTCAAATTAATTTCCTGCTGCATATTGTTCTTTCTGTAGATATGCTTCTCAAGGGGGAGAGGAAAATTGTTATAATAGGTTGTTTTGCCCTTTCAGCTTAGTTTCTAGAATTAGTTGAATGACTTGAGTTGCAATTTAACAATTACCTGCTTGCTCTTTTCTATGTAAAGGCTTGAAATTTGAATTTTTTGCGATTTGACAGTCCCTCAAAATGCCTGCATTGGCCCAATTTGTTTTAGGAACGTTATTTGTGATTACTCTGCTGTTTTTCTTTAGTTCGTTGTTATAATAGGTTGTTTCTCTCTTTCAGCCTGGTTTCAACAATCAGTGAATGAGCTCTAACGATTACCTTCTTGCTTTTTTTTAGGCAAAAGATTGAAATGGGAATTTTTGATGGCTTGCCAGTCCCTCCCGAGAAAGCAGTGAGTCCTCTTTTAGACGTGCATTATCATGTAGTTTCTTGGTCTATATGAGCTATGGTTCTTCATTCCTTCCACGACTTTTTATAATTGTCCATCAATTTTATCTTTATGTTTTTCCATGTCCAAATAAGGAAAAGTTTTTAACTTCATTGCCCCCTTTCCATTTCCACCTTTCTTTCAGTTTCAGTTTCAATTCAAAAAGGAAAAAAAGAAAAAAAAAAAAAAAGAAAAGAAAAAAGAAAAGGAAAAGCAAAAGGTCTTTAATGCGAACATGTATAAGATCATATTGGTGTACAGAAGGATATTTGGAGGTTTAATTTGTGTTTGAGTAATTGCTTGTAGCAAGTTCTATTCTCCTTCTGTACAGCTGGAAAAGTTCATCGATTAATAGCTTGAATCTTATTCTTATCGTGATATTTGAATTACTTGGGATGCTTTTCTTCACACATCATAAATTTTTTGTACTTGTATTATATTTTCTTTTCTTTTTTCTTTTTTTCGCTCCTCTAGGAGTTTGTGTCTTTGAACACGTTGTCTTTTCCATTAGTCGATAAAATTTTGTTTCGTGTTACAAAAAAACTAGTAGCAGGTTTTAGAATATGATTAATTCTCCCGTACTTTTGATCCTGTGCATGTTGACTTGAGGTAGTGTTCTGAAGCAATGTGCAAATTCAACTCTTAAAATACTTCCTAGTTGTACGATAAAATGCAATGATTGAGGAGAATTGATTTAAATCAAGACATTTCAATCATGTAATATGAACTTCAAGGAAGATGAGTTTCATTTATTCTTAGATGGTTATGAATTGTGAGTGGATGATAATCAATAGTTATGGTGTTTTAATGTATTTTAAGATTTTTTATCTACTTCAAGGTTACATTTACATAGTGACTAATTATGGTCATAAAGTATGAAGACTACGACTCTTCCTCATGGAAGGTCAAGGGTTTTATTTTGAGGCTACATAAAACCATGTATGTTGTCTTTATAAAGTAGACTTGAAAAGTGTAGTAACAAGAGCATTTGTGTTTTATTTTAGCCAAAGGCTAAGTTTCTTTGCAATTCTATGTAGTCTAGGATGTTTAGAATCATCAAGCTTGACTTGATCAATTTTGTTTGTGGAGTGATTGGAATCTCAAACAAGTGTTCTTGCCTTGAAATATTTGATCAACAAGGTAATTTGAATCTTATTTTCTCTTGGGGTGATTCCTTATCATTTTGAGGTTCTTGGATGTATTTAGATCTAAAAGTCTCAATAAGGTTGTTAAATCAAATTCTCAAGAGTTGCAACTATTTGGAATGAAATCAAATTGATTTGGGGGTTTTAGCATTTGTGAACTAGGGGTTTGCATACCCATGGCATTTATGAGGGTTCTTAGATTCAACTGGCTAGTATGAAGGGTCATTGTTGCTAATTAATATGGAGCTTCCAACAAGGACTGGATTCTTCTACCAAAATCCAATAACCGATACAAGGGGTCATGGGTTCCAATTACAAAATGCTGTAGGAAAGCCAAGAAATCGAAAAATTTGAAGTTGGAAGGGATGATATTGTGTTTTGGAAAGGGGTCTTTCATAGGCTTTATATGGTGGAAAATTAAAAGATTTTCTCACCTCCCAATGCTGGTCAGTATCTTCTGCTTGATGGGACCTCAAATTTAGAAGGAATTATACTGAGCTGGAGATCCTTGCTCATAAACTAAATAACTACTTGTTTGTCACAAATAAAATAGTTCATTTTTGAAAAGGAATCTAATCCTCAACGATAGAGAAGACTGCAAAATGTGGACTGTTCAAGAAGGTAAAAGTCCATGGTCAAGCTAGTTAAGTAGTACCTCTGGCGTTATCAGCTGCTCCTTTGTTGACCTGATCTGGAAGTTAAATCCCTAAGAAGGTAAAATTATTTCTATGGAATTCACTCTGTTGAAACTAAACACTCGCAACAGATTGCAAAGAAGAACGCCAAATTGGTTTGTCTCCTTTTTGGTTTGTGATGTGCAAAAAAAAGATGGGGAAGATAGTCAGTATTTGCTGTTCTTCTTCTCATTTGCTGCAAAGTATAGGTATAGGCTCCTCAAAACATTCAATTTGTCATGTATCTTTCCCAAACACAGTTCGGTGGTTTGTAACAGATTATCTAGGGAACCTACATTGGTGGTCTTTCCAGAATTTTATGTTCAATGCAGTGGCGGCCCTTTGAAAAATATGGAATAAAAGGAGTACGAGAACTTTTCGAGAGGAGAAGCTTTTAGGGATGGCTTTTGGAACTTCGTCAAGTTTCCCTCTTCATCTTTGAGCTCCCCAATAATGAATATTGTTATTACAGTTTTTCGTTGATGTATGCCAATTGGGAGTCTTTTCTGTAATCCATTGGCTTCCAGGGATCTCTCATCTTTTCTTTTTGTATTTCCCATTGTTTTTTCTAAAATTATAAATCCATGTCTTGTTTCATATCAGAAAAGCCAAAATTCAAAATATATTACAATATTCAATTTGGAAGTCATGTAGTGACCCTTGCATTCTGTGTGGCAACCCCTCTTCTTTCATTATGATTTCTTTTCTTTGAGGGGCGGCAAGTGGGGTTAAGAAGCAACTTGTAGTAAGTATCAAGGAGAGTGTGAGAGCTTAAAAGAGAGGCAGGCATCTTCCCAAGCAGTTGTATAAAAAACACATACAATGAAGGCTAATTAGATAAACTTAGTAATTATAAAAGGGCTTAGTAAAGGCTCCAACTATATACTGCGCTTGTACTAATATGTCCTCCCATATTTGGTGCATTCAGAGAGAAGTTGTTTGCAGAATGATTATTTATTGACTTTATCATGGATTATTTTCCTAGTCGTTTTGCTGATGTACCTTCATCTTTTATTTTCTTAATTGTATTTGATATTGTAAGTAGTTCTTGGCTTTCTATGTGGGATTTGGTGCTCTCCCTTTTGGTATATCCATTTCTTTATTTTATCCATGTGTGTTTTCCATTCTGAGTAAAGAAAAGCATAAGACATACTTATTTGACACTACCTGAACATTTAACTACCCAACTGATCAAAATTTTCTAATTTTCCTAGCTAGCCTTATGCTGAAACGATTTTTTTTTTTTCTTGAACTGTATTTGACTTGGGAGCCCAGTTTATTATATAGGTGTGTGTATATATATATATATATATATTTTTTTTTTTTTTGGGAGGAATAGTTTTGTTTAATATCAAACATCGAAATTGACATTTTCCTAGAGGGCATATGCAAATTATCTTTCTATTTGTGTATTTATGTTAAATGCAGTATTTGAAGAATGAAATTGCAAGAGTAGATGAGAGTTGGGCTGCTGCACGGTTTGACTCACTTCCTCATGTTGTTCATATTCTAACATCTAAAGATCGTGATGGGGAGGCACAAATTTTAAGGGAGCAGAATGATGTTATTGAGGAAGTTGTGGATGAAGTGGTGCATGCTTTTCACAGTGGTTTCAACAAAGCCATTCAAAATTACTCGCAGGTCTATTTAGACTTTTTTTTTTTTTACCTGCATGCTCCCTCTACTCCCTGATTTGTTGATAATCCTGAGTTATATTTTCTTTTAGCTGAACCCATCAGCAGCATAGAGATTTCCTTGGTCTAATAAGTATCTCGTTTCATTCATTAAAAAAATATCCAGTGTAATGATACTGGATTCTCCATGATTCATATTTGTTGTAGAGTTTTCTGTAATTCATTATACAATGCTTCAGAAGTTATTTTCCTGCTGTTTTGTATTTGTCATAGAATTCTCCATAATTCGCTATAAAACTAAATTTTGTTCTAGGCTTTTCTTGCTGAGTGATGATGTGGGATTGACTGGGTGTAGACGAATTTTTAATTTTTTAATTTGATTTTTTTTCCAGATATTGCGGTTATTTAGTGAATCTGCCGAGAGTGTTTCAATTTTGAAGGTTGATTTAGCTGATACAAAAAGAAGTTTCAGTGCCCGCAGTAAGCAGTTGCATCAGCTATGGTATCGTTCGGTTACATTGCGTCACATAATATCCCTCCTAGATCAAATTGAGGGCATTGCTAAGGTATGCCTCTAATTTTCTGGTTTTAAATGTGTACATCACCAACAGCATAGGAAAATCAACCTCAAACAGGTGTAGCGTCGAAAAAAATCTGTGATCCCACTCCTTCCAAAATCCTCTCCCCTCTTCTGTTTTCAGTTGCATCTATCCATCCGTTCTTAGCTTCCAACCAGATGATTATTAGCAGATTGTGCTTTGAAGTAATCATTCTTTTGAGAAATCATTTCCTATAAGGTTAGTTACTTGTTTTGTTTTGCATTTTGCGATATATGAGATTAAGAAGCTGTTGTACGTAAAATACATACTTTTAAAAATTGGTTGGTTCTCGGTCAGGGAAATTCGAGGTTGTTGTGTAGGTAGCACTTTTTAAAGGTTTTGGTCTCAAGATGACGCTTTCTTTATTGAAGAAATGAAGCATAATTTGAGAATTCCTCTTTCAATCTCCCATGTACGTTGGTTTGAAAGTTTTTTGGTAGATTTCTTGCAGTCACCTGTGCATTCCAAATTCTTAAAGCAAGCAGAGATGAATTTGGTATTCCGCGTCTGGAAAAGCAATAAGTTCTCTCTTGGATAGTTTATAGTGTGTTGTTAGCGACCTTTGGGTGCTAGGAAGTTGATTCACATAAAAGCTGGTCTATTAAAAAAAGGATGGCTGATCTTTTTGGGAAATGGTAAAAGATTTCCTTGGAAAGTTCGATGGACGTCTTCAGTTAGATTCATCGAAGTGTTTGTTTGATGCATCTATGACTTCGTCTAGCTCTTTTGTTGGTAGTGTTGAAGGAAAAATCAAATCATTGCAGTTATATAGAGGTTGATGGATATACATTGTTCACGGCTTACCTCAGAAAGAAATTTAAGAGGTACCTCCTTTGGGTTTGAAATGCTAAAGATGTGACAAATATGAATTTTGTGATTTGATGATGGTGTCCAGGTGATTTGCTCACAATTCTTGGGAAAAATCAAAGATGCTTTGGAATAGTATTTTCAAGTTAAGGTATAGATCAATCCATTCATGGCTGATAAGGCTTTATTGAAGTTGGATCATGTATTGACAGGACACGTTTTAATGGAAAATAAAGATTAGTTAGAGATTTCCATTTAAAACTAAAAAATTGGTCGAGAGGAAGCATATTCATCTATATTTTGCAGAAGGATATGGAGGTTGGACCTCTATAAACAATTTACCTTTCACATATTGAGAGCTCAACACGTTTCAAGCAATTGGTGAATATTTTAGTGGCGTTATTAGTCTTTCTTCTAACACATCATATGACTGATTGTTCTATAGCTTGTATTGTAGTCAAAAGGAACATTTGCGGTTTTCTTCCTCCCTATTCTGGAAAAATCAGCTTTTAATGAAGATGTTCGGGAGGAATCATGTTCTCGGCTTCTAATAACAATGCCAAATCAAGTCCATTCTTCAGCAAATGCGAATCAAGTATCCTCAGAAAATTGAGCTCCCAACATCCGATCACAATTATATTTCTCCCTTCTTAGTTCAAATGTTGTTTTAACTAAAGGTGTCTTTGCCTCTTCCAATTTTTGCAGGTTATCATGCGCTTTCATTACATTTTGATTGATTTGGATGGGAAATCTAACGTTAGTTTAAGTAGTTGGGGACAGTCTCTCAACTCTTGGAACCTCAGAATTTTGGGGCTAATAATGACTGTTTTTTGGAGGACACTTATGGAGAGACTTTTGGTCTTCTTTTCAAGATAATGAGAATGAACTTTTAGTAAAAATTCAGCTACTTGTAAAACTCTTCCGGCAAGTACTCCTCCGCCGCCAGCAATTCCAAGCAATTTTTCCTCTTTAGTTAATATCGCCAGCAATTCCCAATTGATTTTTAAAATTTATTTGAGTTGATTATTGTGAGTTTCAACAGTATAAGTTAAATTGTGGAAACTAAAGGATCTGAGGATCATTCTGAAAGAACAGCTTGAAGAAATTTATTCAGCTTCATTGCCCAATTTTGGTATTAATTCAGGAGACCAAGATTGCACTTTTTGACTGAAAATTGATCAACTTCTTTGATTGATAAGACTTCTTGTTTCAAAAAAATGATATTAGTTGTTTGACAATTCAAGGGTATCAATAGAATCTCGTATTTTTTCTGACCATTCACCTTTACTTCTGGAAGCTTGAAGTTTAAATGGAGCTTTGCATGTTTCGGTTTTTATATTTTGGTTGTTAGGGGCGGAGGTCAAATCTTGTTTTAAGTGGCCTTTCCTTGGGGAAATTATTGGAATTTATTTGCGTGAACATCTCAAAAGGTGTTCGATATAGCATTTATTTTGTCATTTTCCAGTGGTTTTAATATTCTGATTGGTTCTGAAATAAAATTCTGCTTTAAGTGGCCTTTCACCGAGGAAGTTATTACGGCTTATTTTAATGACGTACCTTTAAAAGCTGCCTCGCTGGATGAGCTAGTGCCTGAGAAGTAATGCGTGAAGCATTTATAGTTTTATTATTCCCAGGCTGAGCTCTATTTGGTTGTAATTGCCTCTAGTTTCTTGATTTTTCTTTTTATTTCTCTATTTTAACTCCCTTTGGGAGTTTGTATCCCTTGAACATTTCCTTTTCATTATATCAACGAGAAGTTGTTTCTTGTTAAAAAGAAAACAAAAATGTTTTTATCACCAACGGTGGTTATCTGAAATCTGTAAATTGTTGAAAGCATATTATGAACGTGATCTTATGTTATAAATCATAATATTCTACCTTTGAAGTTCTTCTATTAAAAAAGGCGTTCAATTTTAGTCCAAAACTGTTGTCTTCATTCTGAATAGTTGTGGATAACATTTTTTCTTCTGAAACTTGTTTCAGGTTCCAGGGCGAATTGAAAAACTGATTGCAGAAAAGCAATTTTATGCAGCAGTTCAGCTACATGTTCAATCTGCATTAATGCTTGAGCGGGAAGGGCTTCAAACTGTAAGTTCACTCAGAAAACTTTATCTCCCAGCTTTTCTGGTGCCCACGGGAATATTTATGTTCATCACTTCCTTTCTGATGTGACATTACTCAGTGTTTGGTGGGGAAGAATGAGAGGAGTGAAAAGGGATAGAGAGAAAAAGGGAGGAGAGAGTGGGTAATGGGAGTTAATTTCTATTACGTTATGAGAAGTGAACTGGATTAGGGGATAGTATCATGATTTGAAAATCTGAATCTAGGATTTAATAGAGTTATGCTCATATCTTCCATCCCCCTGTTAGTTCTATTTCAACTTAATGGTCCTGAAGTTCCTCTTTTGGTTCCTCATGTTCACACATATAGTTGTTATTTCTAGTACTTGAAGGCTGATTTGCTTGTTCTATTGAGATGACACCAATTCACATGTAGGTTGGTGCACTTCAAGATGTACGATCGGAGTTAACAAAATTACGGGGAGTTATTTTTTATAAAGTTTTGGAGGATTTGCATGCACATCTTTACAATAAGGGTGATTACAGGTATTTCATTTATTCCTGTTCTTTTTTTGTTGGTTTGACGTCAACTTATTTGTAACTAGCATTACCTTGTGCCTTGTGTTAATTTGTGAGTTGCAAACCAAATGATGGCATCATTACCGATTCTTCCTCCTTTTTTACCTACCCTTGTGGGTGTTTGTGGCTGTGTATATATGATGGAGCTACTGGTCATTGATACTTTCTCCAGTTGTTGGCTGTGGTTCATTTTTTTTCAATAAATAAATGAATTATTTGTTTATTATTATTTCTTTAAAAAAATCAAGATTTCATTGAGAGAAATGAAAGAATATACAAGAGTATACATCAGAAAAGTCCAACAAAAAAACACCTCAAATACTAGAACAAAATTCAATAATACAAGAACAAAATCCAATATTGAAGAATGAAGCCAAGCTGATACCACCTACAAAAAGTTCCATTAATAAACACTCACAAAGGTGAGTTGAATCTAGTTGCCTCCCAAAGCTCCTAACTTGATCTTTCAACCCTTCTAAAGATTCTACTATTCCTTTTAAGCTAAATGCTCTACAATATGGCAAAGAAGCAAGCCTGACACAAGACTATTTATGTAAAAAAAAAAGGAGGGTTCACAAGAACTTCCTTCAACATAAAGAAATATCCTCTCTACAAGCCCTAACAACTTTGAAGGTCTTGAAAAATTGACTCCAAATGAGCAAACAGAAGGGCACACTCATAAGATGGTTGAGGTCCTCCCTTGCTTCTTGCAATAACACACCATCGCGGCTAGAGTTGACGAAATTACTACATTTATCTATATTACTAATAAAGACAAAATTATGAATTTAATCTTAAAAAGATGGAAATGAAAAGTACGTTACAGTTTGTTGAAAATTCTAGTCAAAGTGCAATATTGTAATTTTGTCTTAGGATTTTATCTTCTTTTTACTTTGTATTCTCTTTGGTATGTGTTAAGATTTTGTGTAGAGTAAAAAATATTTTTATGAGAGTTGTCGTACCTTGAATTTATTCTGATATTTTGTATGGTTGACATTTGAATAAAATACCAGAAACTTCATAGTATCAGATAAGGAGGTCTTGAGTTTGAACCCTGTAATGTCATCCCAACCCCGTCTTGAGTTTGAACCCTGTAATGTCATCCCAACCCCATCTTGAGTTTGAATCCTGTAATGTCATCCCCAACCTCTGCAATACCATTTCATCCCCAGTTAACTCCAATTTCTATTTAATGGGTCTTCTACAAATTTTCAAACCCACTAGTGAGGGAGAGTGATGGAGTGTTGATATAATTAAATTTTCCACAACCTATCAATTTATGCTTTTGAGTTATGGTAAATTTATCATAGTTTCCGCCGCTCCCGTCATTACTGCTGTTGGAGCCCAACTACTGTTGTCAATTTCCTCTCCTCTGATTCCCTTGTGACGATCTTCTCCTTTATAGCTCAGATCGCGAAATTATGAACTTTCTAAAATTGTGAAATTGTGAGAATCCATGATTGATGCTGACTCACGATTAAGACACTCACGTTTGACTTTGATGCCAACTCCTCCATCACCGAGCATCTTGTTTTTTCTTGGATATGTCATCTTCCAAATCAGTTGAACCAATCTCCAATGGTCAAGGGGGATATGATTCATCATCACTTGCCTATATCATAGGTCACAAACTGATTGGCCACAGCTGTATCTAATGTTCATAGTTAGTCATGATGTTCATATGTGGCAAGCATCTGAAATTCAGGAAGTGCAAAGTAGAAAATAACACGGGATATCGTGGTTAATTAATTCCATGACCAATGAGATGAGCAAAAATTTTCTTCTATATGGAACACCACATCAAATTTAGGACACCGTTAAAGAAACATACTCTATTAAGGAGAACATTTCAAAATTGTTTCGAATAGAATCACATGATTTTTGCCAAGGTGATCAATTTGTTGCTGAATACTTTAGTACTCTCTCGTCATTGGCAATAACTTGATTTTATTTAAAGTCTATACATGGAAGTGTGCTGACAATACAACTCAAAACACGAAAAATTTTGGGCAATAGAGGACATCCAGAATTCTTCTTAGTTTAAACAATGATCTTGATGAGTTTTGAGGTCTAATAATGGGAACCAAGTCGTTGCCAACTCTCCGCAAACCTTCTCTGAAGTAAGGAGAGAAGAAAGTAGGAAAAGTGTAATGGTGAGCAAATCAGAATTAGTCCCAACAATCTTGGAAGCCTCTATACTTGTCACTCATAGTTTTAACCTAATGGTACGATGTGACAATAAGCAGAAACAAAAGAGACTTTGGTGTGAACATTGCAAAATGGTGGGTCATACAATAAACACATGCGGGAAGATCTATGGGAAGCTTGCTAAAGTGACTGGAACAGGTTCAGTTAGATTACTCAAAATTTATATCTTAACACTATATTACATGGGCTAGATTGAGATTGTAATGTACTTTTAACCAGTAAATTGACGGGTGATCTTAAATTTGTGGCTAAAATTTATCCGAACTTATATGTTTCCTCATGAGTTAAAATCGGGGAAGATGATTGGTTAGCAAATAACTTTTACTTTTTTGGAAATGGAAAACAAAAAAATGAAAACATAAAACAAAATTGTTATCAAACAATTATCAAATTGTCTCTTAATGTTCAAACTAATTCTTGATTTCACCTTCTTTTATTGAATTTAAAGATTGAGACTTGAAAGGCGCATTACTCAATCATTGTTCTTAACGGCTTATTGTTGGTAAAAACAATTGTGCTCAAACCATATTTGAGATAAACAAATGAGATGCTATTTTTTTATTTTATGTAGAAATTCTTATCCTGTTTTTTATAATTATTTTTTTTTTTTGTTTACTCAATGAAATATTTGTTTTGTCCTAATGGATTTCCTTTTTATAACTCAACTGATGGACTCTAGGTTATTTTCGCCCTCTCTTTTGTAATATTCTTTCTTCTCCAAAAAGGGAAAATAAAAAATCTACCCAGCCCTCAGGCTGTCCTTGTTGTCTGGTTTGAATACACATTTTAAATTTTCTTATAAAAAAACTGGCCTAGTTATTTCTCTGAAAGTAAACTTTCCTTTTGGATTGTCATTTTTTATGAATCCCCTTTTTAATGCTTGGGAGCACCTTATCTCCTTGTCATTTTTTATGTACCCCGACTTTTTGATAATGAAATGCTCGCTGTCACTCATCACAAAGGGAAGTTTGGAACGACTAAATTCATTAAGGTGCTTTGGGATTACGGCGACTTGAATTATGTCAGATCTCAGAATGCTGCCACCTTTGTTAGAGTAAAGAACAATAAAAAAAGGAACCATGGGGCTGTGTAAACATATAGGCTAACATTTTGTTTTTGTTGATGCAAGTTTGCTACTAATCTAATACTTTTCTGCAGTTCAGCAGCCTCAAAGATGCTGGAAACGGACAATGAAGTATCAACTGCTGAAGCTATTGCTTTGGCATTGAATAGCTCACAATCTGTGTCTCGAAGAACGAAGTCACAGAGCAATCAGTTTCGCATTCATGTACATGACGGGTAAGAGTTTCTGAAACTTCTTGAACTTTTTTTTTTCTCCTTGGGACTTCCTCATCTGTTGCTCTACTACTTTTACCTTCCCAATTGAAAGTAATGATTTTCCCCACGGTCTTGATTAGAGCTTTCTATAATTTATTTGTTCATTCTGTAAATTTGATATTTTTTCAGAAATCTTGATTTAGCCTATTTTGATGGCTACCACATTATGACTGATGTGGAAAAATGACACTTTTACATTGATTTCATGATCTTGAAAAATTTGTTTTATGTTGTCCTTGTTACGTACAATGTAGTATTATAATCAGTATGTTCTTGTGGGCTACATTATTATTGTATTTGAAAGCTTACACTACATCACAAACTTGGTGGGGCTCACATAGAGTGAGGAAACATGACCGCCAAAACAATGAGCTACCTACGAAATCTCATTGGGTTACATTATAATTGAGAAAGTAGTATCTAAGGATTTATTTAGATTTATTGTATCTAGTATCTAGGGACTTAGTTAACTTTTTGTATTATAAAAAGGGCATGCACTTCTCTGAAATAATAATTAAATGTCAAGATAATTTGGACTTATGGTATTAGAGTTTTTTCTATTTTGAAAAATCTGATTATAACCAAGCCCTAATCCAATGGTGAAGCCTTCATATCTATCGATCATCCACTATAATCAAGTTTCATTTGCAACCTTCCTTGCTGCCGTCAAAATCTTCATTTGACAAAATCGTCTGCCTTTATCACTCAAATCAGACTCAAAACTTCGATTGTCATACCGAATCTATGGAAAAAACTTTCTCAAATTGTATCAAATCTAGCAGACATATCTTAGGGAAAAGGAAAAACTTCGACACCTCATTGGACCAGGACCGGCAAAGACAGGTCCTGGATTTACTGCATGGGACTGGCAAGACTTCATGATAATGTCATGGCTTTTGGATTCTATGAAGCCATCCATTAGTGGTACATGTATGTTTTTACGGAACGCACAAGGCATATGAGGTTTCATTCATCACACTTACTCACTTACTCTAGGGCTAGAGATGCTGCTCAGATCTATGAAATCAAGATCATGACTGGAGCCATGAAGCAAGAAGGAAAAATTGTCCTTGAATATGCCAATGCCTTGCCAATATTGTGCAGGAACTCGATTATTATCAGGCATTTAAGATGAATTGCTCTGTCGATAATTCTAAAACTTTTTTTTTTTTTTTTTGAAGCAAATCATGTTTATGATTTTTCGGCATGTCTTTAACAACGAATTTAACCAAGTTGTGTACAAATCGTTGGAAAAGAGGAAACACCATCTCTAGAAGAAACAATTTCCCTTATTTGAGCAGGAGAGAGCAAACGGTGCCTTATGCTTGAATAAATAACTCAGTTTAGAAGTACCGATTGTTGTCGTAGAGAAATATAGAAACAACAAAAGAAACTACCGATGGAAGAGTAACAAAGACAATTTATGGTATACTCATGACAAGAAACCACAACACACGAAGGAGAGTTGTTGAAAATTGAACGGGAACCTCCTAGCCATGAATGGGGAAATTGGGGAGGCTCCAGAATCGTTGTTCGGAAAACGAAGGAGAAATGTCACATGACCCCTCACTTATATAAATGCTTAAGAGATGAGTTAGGTTAATTCTTGGATTATAGATTTCGGTACAATTGATCACATGACCCCTCACTTGCTATATTTTAAAACATATAAATTGTGCCCGGGTAATCGAGAACTTACCATGACAAAAAACCTGTGCCACCATTGCAGGAATAAGCGATATATTCATTTCTTGATCCCTTATACTAAAAAACGTCCTACACGTCCAAAACTATCTAATATTCTCATTTCCATACTAAAGCTTACCCATGACAGCCATTGTGGTGTTATTTTCTCCTTGTCATATTGTGTTTTTCGAGATCAGGCCTCGAAATGGACGATTAGACTTGGTAAGGAATTGAATGGCCTATATTGCTTACAATTACCCGAGAGAACAACTAGCTCTGCATCTGTGTCATTTTTTAGCTCCTCTAATAAAGAAGTGATTTGATTACATCGCTTTCTCATTGGTCATCCCTCCTTTCGAGTTTTGAGAATTATGTTTCCAGATTTGTTTCAAGGATTCCAAGTTTCTGGTTTTCATTGTGATGCATGCAAATTTTCCAATCGTGTATCTTTTTCCATTAGTCAAAACAAAAATTCTACTCCTTTTCATTTGATTTATAGTGATATACGGGACCCTCAAAGGTTCCAAATATCTTCAGGTGCTCATTGGTTTCTATCATTAATCGATGATTGCACTCAAACAACAATCAGATGTCAGTAATATTATTCTTGCCTTCCAATCAATGATTTAGACCCAATTTAGAGTCAATATCAAAACATTTCGTCCTGACAATGCTAGATATTACTTAATAAAACCTTATCCTTATATTTTCGATCTCAAGACATTATCCATAATTCTTGGTGTGTTATTACACCACAGAAAAATGGAGTGGTCAAAAGGAAAATTGGATACCATTTAAACACTACCCGCTCATTACTTTTTTCTTGGAAACATGCCAAAATCTCAGTGGGGAGAAGACATTTTTTATTGCATCTCACATGATTAATCGTTTCCCACCTTGTGTCCTGAATAATCTAAGCCTAATAGAAGTCCTTAACTGACTTTATCCTCACTTTCAACTATCAAATGACCTCACACCTTGCATATTTGGGTGCACCGCCTTTGTTCATGTTCACAACACTTAGAGAAGTAAACTTGATCCAAGAACAATAAAATCTGTATTTTTAGAATGTTCTTCGACGTCAAGGGGTACAAATGTTACAACCCTACAACTAGGAAGTCTTACACTTTAAGTGACATTCACCAAGCATAAACCATTCTTCTCTAAACCCTCTCTTCCGGAGGAGAACATAGAAATTGAAGTCATTGGGAAACTATTTAACCGCTAGACACACTAAATAACTAACACATAGAACCAAGTATTGAGTCCAAGCCTGCTATCGATTTTAATTATGTGTCCACTCATACTACCATAGAGCTACCATAGAGTTACCAACTGAACCATATGTACCACCTCCATTGTCAAATCCATTATTCTCTTAAATATATGTTAGAAGGAAAGTTAGTTAAGAATCAATGCAAGTCCAAACATCTGACTCCATTGAAATTGAAGATGCAACACGTACTAATAGATGATAGACTCATAGCTCCTTGAAAACCCACTAGAGAATGTACAAAAGACTCTTATACCCTTTATCAAACTATATCTCTCTTGGAATACCATCCCCTTCACACAAAAGTTTTATTTAGTCTAAATTTAATTGTTATAACTATACAATTTCTAAAGCTTTGTCCAAAAAAGAATGGCAGAATGCTATGAGGGAAGAAATGCATGCTTTAGAAAAGAATAACTCGTGGGAAGTCATGGATAAGCCAAAAGTAAAAAATATAGTTGGGTTTAGGTGGCTTTTTATAGTGAAGTATAAGGTCGATGGAACGTTGGAAAAGTATAAGGCAAGGTGAGTAGATAAGGGATACACTCGAACTTATGACATAGATTACCTAGAGACATTTGCCCCAGTTGCAAAAATGAATACCGCAAGAATATTGTTGTCCTTGACTACCAACTTAAATTGACAGCTCTCACCGTATGATCTGAAGAATGCATTCCTTTACGATGATCTAAATGAAGAAATCTACATGAACATTCCTCTCGAATTTGACGGGTCAAAAGTATTCTAAGATTTGAAGGCTCAAGAGGGAAAGTATGCAAATTAAGAAAGACTTTGTATGAACTAATACAATCACTACAAGTATGGTTTGGAAGATTCACATAGGTAATGAAAAGCTATGGGTATAAGCAAAGTCAAGGAGATCACACTCTCTTTATCAAGCAGTCAAAATCAAGGAGAATTACATTGCTTCTAGTGTATGTAGATGACATCATTGTCACTGTAGATAATGAAATGAAGAAGAAAAAATTGAACTTAGAAGGAAATTAATGAAAGAATGTGAAATAAGAGAACTTGGAAGACTAAAGTACTTTCTCGTTTTGAAGTAGCATACTCCGCTCAAGACATTTTCATATCACAACAAAAATATGTGATGCATTTATTTATGGAAATAGGGAAATGTGGATGTAAACTTTCACCAATGCAAATGGATCCACATTAGAAATTGGGAGAGTAAAAAAGAGGAACCTGCAGCGAACAGAGAAATGTACCAGAGGGTATTGGGGAAGCTTATATTATCTAAGTCATTCTCGACCAGACATAACATACTCAATGCGTGTAATTAGCCAATTCAAGCATGATCTCTAGAAGCCTCTTCAGGCAAAGTATAGAGTGTTACTTCAAAAAAAGGATTTTTGTTCAAATGAAACAATTTCCTTGCATTGGAAGCTTACACCGAGACTGAATATGTTGGATTGGTATTGGATAAAAGATCTACTACGGAGGTATTATACATTTCTTTGAGGTAATTTGATATCATGGAGTAAAAAACAAAATGTGGTGGCTATTTCATTTACCGAATCAGAATTTTGAGCTATTGCATAAGGTCTATGTGATCTCTTATGGTTGAAGATAATCCTTGATAACTTACAAATTAAGGGAATCAACTATCAATATTGCACATTATCCTATTCAACATGATATAATAACATATATTAAGCTTGATCGACATTTTATCAAGGAGAAACTCGATAAGTGGATGGTGTGCATTAGTTATTGCCCTCATAGCTTCAACTAGTAGATATACTAACAAAAGGACTTCACGGCTCAATGTTTCATGCATTAGTATTCAAGTTGGGAATGAATGATATCTATTCCTCAGCATGAGGAGGGAGAGTGTTGAAGGAATAACCTTGATTTAATGATTATTTGAGTAATTCCTAGCCTTAAATTGAGAGATACTTGTGTAATCTCATTAAATAAGGAGAGTAGTATTTAGAGATTTATTTAGATTTATTGTACCTAGTATCTAGGGTTTTAGTTAACCTTTTGATTTATAAAGGGGGCATGGACCACTATGAAATAATAATGAAGTGTAGCAAGATAATTTAGGCTTGCAACATTATCGTTAGGGCCTTCTTTCACATCATCATATGCAAAGACTGGTCTCTTGTCTGCCATTCCATAGACCAAGCAATCTATCCTTCAATCTTGGGTTTTCTAACACAATATCATTTATTGAACTTTTTTAGGATTGTAAAATTGCATTTAGATGAACAAAGATCATTAATATGTGCCCCTATCATTATAATGCAACATTAATTTTCTGAATTAAATGTTGCTATCCATGAAAGAATGATGTTATTTTCATTTATTTTGTCTTGCCTTGTTTCCAGGTCATCGTTTGATGGCCACGAGGAAGGTAGTATTTCGGATTTAAATGATGATGCCTCAGACAGTCAGTCAACTTTTGCAAGGGTCAATGGTGGAGATGGTGGGTTGAAGGAGGCGAAACCGACTACACATCAATTGCCAAAATGGCTTTCAAATTCCATTCCAGATGAATTTCTAGTATGAAATATTTATTATCTTATCATTTGGAAAAAGGATAAGAGCTTTCTTGTCGGCTTACAGTTTGATCCTTTAACTTTTCCCTCGACTCTGTGGCTGAATTTCTATCAACTTTTGGTGTAGGAAACAATAAAGAAGCTTGATGCTCCGCTTCATGTGAAGTATTTGCAGACCATGATTGAGTGTCTGTGTATGCTTGGCAAAGTTGCTGCTGCTGGTGCTATCATATGGTTTGTTTCTTGTCAAATCTTGAATTTGATGCTTTTGCATTAACAGCATGTGAAAGAAATCCTACTATTGCTATTATTGCAAATCTTTTCTCAGGAGTTTGGTTTTTTTATTTTAATATGTAGAAATATCAACACGAATATTAAAAAAGGGAAGCCCCTTGGGGATATAAAAAGGCTCTCTTAAGTTATCAAAGGCCTCTTAAATTATTATAAAAGAGTCTTAACTATAAGGTGAAAAGTCTACCTTTTCTTTATCTCGGTCTTCCTTTAGGTGGTCATCCTAAGTCATCATCCTTTTGGCAACCTGTGATGAATAAAATTCTCAAGAAGCTTGATAGATAGGAGTATTTTAATCTATCACATGGTGAGCATTTAACTCTTCAACTCATTTCTATCTACGACTGACAATAAAAATAGAGCTCTCCTCACCACATGGCTTTGGCAGTTCCATAACTCCGGCTCAGTTCTCTTGGAAAAAGTTCATAACTGCCATTACATTCTGCCCAACCTTAGTCGTGTGTTCAAAATTGTTCATACTTCGACCAAAGGGTGTCTTCACTCAAATGTCAGCCTTGTTGTGGTCTCCCCCTATACAGCTCAAGTAGTTGCCGTTCAACAGAAAATTGGGTGGAAATATGATTCTAATGGATTTACAGTCAAGGTGAGTTAGTTGATGGGTTTAAGGTGGGGGGAAAGTTACCGTTATTATTTTTTCTATAGCCAAATCAAATAGAGGATTGTCGATCAGGTTTTTCTGGAGTAATCTAAGAGCAAATGTCACCCTTACGAGAACTAGATACTGTTCATGGATATGGAACTTCAAAACACTATCATATAATAGTTCGGTTTGGGAATATTTAGTTATTGATGCCCAACACCGTGGCTGTTTCTTCAATGTTGATGCTAGTTTTAAATTAAAAAATGTCAAACATTTTTTTCCGCCATAGGATTACAAGAGTTCTTAATCAGACAATTGAAGCCAATCAAGTGACAAAGAAGAAAAAAGTAAAGGTAGATCACTTTCGATAGTCTAATGGTAATGAAATCAAGGGATGGTTCTAAATCTTATTTATCGCGTGATTTTTGGTTGGGCTCTGGCTACCTTGATCTCAAATTCCCTAGACTCTTGCATTATCCTGTCACTAGGACATCAACACTTGTGAGTTTCCTTAAGAAGGCATATTAGAGGCAGAGATGCAGATGACTGGAACACTTTTACCGCCATCCTTCAGAGAAACAGGCCCTAACCTGACCACCTTGCTTGGATTCTAGAGAGATGACATTTCTCTGTCAAATCTTTGGTGGAACTCTCAACTAATGAACAATCTCTTCCCCACTTTTGCAGGACTTTCTGGACTGCAAAGCTCCCCCAGAAAGTGTAAAGCTTTCCTCTGGTCTTTTTTGTTGGGTGCTATCAACACCGCATATAAACTTCAAAAGAAAAATCTCACTAGAGCTCTCTATCCCATTTGGTGCTCCTTTTCCAAGCGTAGTTGGGAAGATACGAAGCACTTGTTCATATCCTGCCCATTCGCTTCCCAGTTTTTGTCTTCCTACTACAAAAATTTCAACATTCCTTGGATCTAGCATGGAGACTTTAAGGCTGCTATGTCCACGTACTTTGTGGCTCCTTTCTATTGGCGCTATTTGGCTAGAAAGAAACAGGCATGTCTTTTTGTGGCATAGAGCACTCCTTTAATCAAAGGAATATGTCAACTTGTTAACTAGTTTACGGCTCCATGGGCTTTCATATCAAAATTATTTTGTAATTGTCCTTTTACTTAGATTCAAGCAAACTGCCAGTGCTCTAATATAAGCTTCCTCTGCTTGTACTATTTGCCTCTTATCAGTAATAAAAAGAACTTTATTTTTTTATGTAATTCTCCATCTGGTTGCCTAATTTATTACTAACTCGTTTACTGTTTACTGTACAGCTAGTATAATTGGGTACTAGTTGGCAGGATTAAAGTTGGGATATAATTCAGGACAAGAGAATTTTAATATGGTAAAATTGTTTCGATCTATCCTTTAGATGAACGTTCATTTTGCAATTTTTTAAGAGCTACATTTTCTAGAATCTTAATCTTTCGGAAATCGCTTCGAGTCTATTGCTTCAAGGCATATTCTTACTCTTTCTCCAGAGCTTGTTTGTTTTAATTAAGGCTTTTATTTCTTTTACATGATTTAATGTATTGTGCCTGCAAAAGCACTAAATCCGTTTTTGTATGATTCCAATTTGTTTGATATATCAGCTTTAATTTTTTTCTTATATGACAGCCAAAGATTGCGACCTACGATCCATGATATAATAACTTCCAAAATCAAAGCTTATGCAGAACAAATAAATTCTTCAAGGTTAGGCTTTGGTCAGGCTGTTCGATCTGAGACTGCTGCTCATTTTATGAAGGGGCAGTTAGGAAGCTTCCATTTCCCAAAACATAAGTGCCAGAATGGCATTCCACTCTCTGGGACATTGGTTGCAGTGAGCCCTGTTTCACCAGTGATGGCTCCTATGGGAAAAGCACAGACTTCTGCAAGAGATCTTCTTGATTCTGTTTTGGAAACTGTTGTTCGTATATTTGGTCAGGAAACATTTTTCATATTTTTGTCTTTCCTTCTCCCTATAATGCTTAGTTTTAACTTTCAACAGTGATCATGCAGAGAACCATGTTGTTGTTGGGGAGCTTCTGGAAGCAAAAGCCTCGCGACATGCAGATATGAATACACCAAGGTCAATGCCAACTGATGATAATTGGAATCCGGACTCTGAAGCATCTCAAGTCACTGGAGGTTATACTATAGGCTTTGCCTTCACAGTTTTGCAGGTATTCCTGTAACTTTACTCTCCTTTTCTGTCACTCCCTCTCTCCTTCTTTAAAAAAACAAAGTGAAATTGTAAATTAAGGGAAAAAAAGGCCAGAGCCAACACCAATCGACCTAGACGGACAAAGGAACAAGGTGATATTCTCCAAAGAAGTATATGGGTCAAACAAAGGTACATGATGACCTTCTCCAAAGAAGTATATGGGTCAAACAAAAATCCTCCCGTCTAGGTTGATGGTGTAAGTTGAGTAATTACATAAGAATTTGCATTGAGTACGACAATTCAGGGCATGAATTGTATAAGTTCACATAGTTGTGAATTTATCAACATCCACCCACGTGTGCCTCTCCCCCTTTAAAGTTGAAGGTTCTCCATTAACCATTTAATTGTTTTAGTTTATGGTCAGATTTAGGGCAAACTTGTATTTTGTATTTTAGGATTTTATCTCCTTATTTAGGTATGTTTTAAGATTTTTGTTTAGATTTGACTATTGTTCCCGTTTATGATAGTTGTTATGCCTTGTATTTATTATGATCTTGGTATAGTTTGAAATTTGAATGAAAATACTAAAATTTTCATGCTATGAGAGCACCAATAAACTCTAGATTTTTTTATAACTTTTCGTTGGTGTTGTCTTTACCTCCATCGCTTGTTGTAGCTCCCATCTGCCTAAACAAATTGCAACTGCACCAATTGCTTTGGAATTCAGGAAGTGGAAAGTAGAAATAACAGTCATGTCGTAGTTAATTAATTTCATGACCAATGAGATAGGTGAAAGTTTTATTCTCTTGTGAACAACTCGTAAGATTTGAGACGCTATCAAGGAAACATGCTGGAAGATCCCTGGGAAGCCTGTTGATTGGAAACCACAATGATTGAGATGGTAGGGCCTATGTAGCTAATGTAGCTCCTTATAGTTTTAAGAACAAATAAACACACAATACAGTGTGCAACAATGGTTGCACAAGGGATTCTCCACCTTATCTCTTGTGTTGACACTCCAAAAGAATGGAGTAGTTGAACGCAAGAATTGTCATCTACTTGAATTCACTCGATGCTTGATGTTCTCTACTCATGCTCCTTAATTTTCTTGGATGAAGTCATTCCCTCTTGTGTTCCTTCTTGTGTTCTTAGATTCTCCACTCCTGGTCAAGTCTTCATTCAATCATTTTCCCATCTTCATGTCCAGTCTCTTTTTGTGGTCCCTAATGTTTTCAAGTGCAGTGCTTTTGTCCACATCCATTCCCAACATTATATAAATTGGATCATCCATAAATGCATTTTCTTGGGGAGCTACAAATACTACTCTCTTATCAAAAAACAGGTATATGTTCCGATGGATGTCACGTTCATTGAACATCTTCCATACTATTCCAAAACTGATTGTTATGGGAAGAAAGTGAGTGACAGTCAATATCATAAGAATTATTTTATCTCTAGCAGCCAATCTTGATTGGGGTTTCCAACAGTTAGATTTTGGAAATGTTTTTTTGAATGGTGATCAATAAGTAGACATGGATATTCATCCTGGATGTAAAGAGAATATTAATCCAACAAGGGTATGCAAACGTAAAATTTTGTCTATGGACTTTAGCAATTTTTTCATGCTTTGTTTGGTGGTTTTGAAAATTTTGTTATCAGTCTTGGATATATCTATATATTTACCTGCCCTCTCAATAGTATATGTTGATTATATCATTCTTTCTAGACATAGTGAATTAGAATTGTAAATGCTGAAGAATCACTTGGCCCAAGAATTCGAAGTTAAATATCTAGGAAATCTCAAATAATTTTTTGGTCTGGAGGTTGCTCGGTGGGAAGAAGTGTATAGTTGTATCCCAAAGGAACTACATGTTGGATCTTTGAGAAAGAGATTGACATGTTAGGATGTAAACCAGATGACTCTTCTATGGACTCCCTAATGAACATTGGATTCATCCATTAGAGCACACCTATGGATATGTGGAGATATCAACATCTTGTAAGATGAATTATCTATCTTGCTCATACATGTATAAATATTGGATATACTATCAGCATGGTTAGCCAGTTCAACGTAAGGACTATTTTTTAAAAAAAAAAAAACTGACAAGACAAACATTGAGGTATATTCTTATGCAGATTGAACATGTTATGTTACAGATTGAAGATTTACCTCAGTCTATTGTTCTTTTGTATGGGATAATCTTGTTACATGAAAAGAAGCAAAAACTAATTTGTGGTTGCAAGAAGTAGTGCAAAAGCTAAATTTAGAACACTTTCTCATGTCAAATGTAGAAGTATATGGATCAAGAGAGTCCCAAGGGAATTAGGTAAACATTGTTCATCACCAATATAAATGATGTGTGATGATCAAGTTGCAATAAGAATGACAAATATTCTAGTTCATCATGATAGGACAAAATATATTGAAGTTGTTCGGCTCAACTATGAGCCTACCATACTCATCTATGTGCCTACTAAACAACAGTTGCAGATATTCTTACTAAGCCTTTACCAAGATCAATCTTTGGAGATTTGAATAGCAAGTTGGGATTGTATAATATGTACAACCCACCTTCAGGGCAGTGTTTCAATTTATGGTCAAAGTTAGGATAATCTTGTACTTTGTATTCTAGGTTTTTATTTCTTATTTCTTATTTTATTTTATCTTTTATATTCTTTTATGTATGTTATAAGATTTTGTTTAGGGTATTATATCCTTTCCTTTATAAAAGTTGCACGTGTATTTATTCTAATATTTTGTATAGTTGAGATAGGAAAGAATCTTCACTAACAGAAGCTGTTAGATGGTGAATAGAGAACTCTCAACTTTAAAGAGGGGTGAAGGAGCTGTTAGATGGTTAATAGAGAACCCTCAAATTTGAAGGGGAGTGAAGCATGTGGTTGGTGGTATCTCTACAAAATAAATACTTGGTTTCTAAAGTTATATACTCACGATTCATCGTCTATGAAACAGAGTGAATGTCAGCAACTCATTTGTGAGATTCTGCGAGCAACTCCTGAAGCAGCATCAGCTGATGCTGCTGTACAAACAGCTAGGCTTGCAAGCAAGGTGCCCTCCAAAGAAAAGAGGCATGCATTTAATTGAACTTCTTGATCATTCTTGAGCATATTTTGGAATCCTTTTCTATCTTCATTTGAATATTTGTTCACACTTTATCTTCATGTTACATTTGGCACATTTACTTAAGCTTCGTTATCAACCTTCAGCATATTTTGTTTTGCTTATTTCTTCTTATTGTCATTTTTCTACATTTCATTGCTTATTTGTTTGGTCCTCTAGATTTATAATTGAAGTTCTAGACGCTGAAGCCCTTCAGAGATGTAATTTCTTGATAGAATTTGGTCTCAAAAGCACAGCTTGTGGGGGGTCTCGATTTTGGTGGATTAAAACATATGAATTTGGCTCTCTTTGCTAAGTTGGGTTGGAGATTCATGCAGGAATTGGATTCTTTTTGGCGCTAATTGTTCCAAGTATTTGTGGGCGTTCTTTATTTCATTGACACACATCTGGCAAAAGTATAATGAGTCTTAGCAGCCCTTGGATTAGCATTTCGCAAGTCTGGAAGAATGCAATTTTTTGCAGCTTTCAAGAAAGGTAGTGGTAGAAGAATTTTTATTTGTGCAAGACCATAGAATTCTTCTCTGATGTCTCGGTTCCCTCGGCCTTTTAACACTGTTGGATTCTCCAATGGTTCAGTTTTTGATCATTGGGATGTAATTGGACCATAGTTTTCGAAGATTTCTTAAAGATGAGGAAATTCTGGATTTCCAATTGTTTTTTAGTTGTACTTCAGATGGAAAGGTGGTTTCTTCTTTGGGTTCCAGGAGTTACTTGAGCCTTCAGGGGAGTTTTTGGTGATTTCACTCTCTACGCATCTGGCCTTCTGTTCCCCTATGTATAAGAAGGCTAAGGAAGGAAATCTAAAACCCCCAAAAGATTTAATATTCTTATTTGGGCTATGTTTAATGATTCTCTAAATTGTTTTGAAGTTCTTCAGAGGAAGCTCCCTTCGCTTTACTTGTCTTCTTCCATTTTCTCAGTCTGTCAGATGTGAATACTTTGCAGCATTTATTCTTTAATTGTCAGAAGTTCTTCAGTGGGTTTTCTTCAACACTTTCCAGGAGAACGTTATTCAAGTGCTTGTTGGTCCTTCATTGTCATCAAAATCTAAGGTTATATTGTCTAATGCGGTGAAAGCACTTTTATCTGAAATTTGGTTTGAAAGAAATCAGAGGACTTTGTAACAAGCTTCTTCCATGGTCTGATTGTTTTGGGTCGGGTCATCTTAAAGTTTCATCCTGGTGCTCTGTTTCCAAATACTTCACTATTTATTCAATTGAGGATTTAGGTTTTAGTTGGAATGCCTTCATCTTTCCTTTGTAATCTTGGCTTTTTTATGTTTTTTGTTTGTTTTTCTTTTTTTTTTTTTTTTTTTTTTTTTTTTTTTTTTTTTTTTTTTTTTTTTTTTTTTTTTTTTT
>NW_019272028.1:2278077-2308561 GCF_002738345.1 Cucurbita maxima | reverse complement strand
TTTTTTTTTTTTTTTTTTTTTTTTTTTTTTTTTTTTTTTTTTTTTTTTTTTTTTTTTTTTTTTTTTTTTTTTTTTTTTTTTGTTATTTTCCTTTGGTTATTGAAATTTTGAGCATTAGTATTTTTTTTTTTTTTTTCATTATTTCAATGAAAAGTTTCGTTCCCCAAAAAAATAAATTACTCAAAGTGCAACAAAATTTTATCTCATGTTTAGCATATCAATTGTAATTGCATTCATTCTTACTGGTTTTGTACTTTATAATATTCGTACTTCTAGTGTTTGAGAATGACATTCTAGTCAAATTCCTTATGTTTATGCTTGTACTCATTTTTCTTGAATTTTTATTGCAAAAATGCATTTTCATGCAAATGTGCTGCAGGGATGGGGCAGATGATAGTCTCACTTTTGCTTTTCGTTTCACAGATGCTACAATATCTGTTCCTAACGAAGGTGGGTATGGATATTACTACCTGCAAAACATTAATTGCTTTTTCCTTAAACTGACAGATCATGTGGAATCAGTTTCAGCAATGATTCTTTGACGCCTATAAAAATTATTGAATTCCGTTTCTTTGGGAGTTTTTGATTGATTATGTTGCTGTCAGAATAGCTAGCTACAAACTTGTTCTTTGAAGTTTGATACCCTGGCTCAATTGCATCGTGTAGTCTGTGCAATAACTTCTATAGATAATCATGTAGTCTGTGTGTTTTCACTCCTTCCATTTCTCTACTCTTCAGCATGTCTGAATATTTCTTTTGTTTAATTATTATAAAGGTGTGGATCTCATTCGCCATGGATGGAGTAGGAAGGGCCCCAATGTATCACAAGAAGGCTATGGATCAGCAGCTGTCTTGCCTGAACTGGGTTTTTATTTGGCAGCAGCCGTATACCGGCCAGTTCTTCAGGTTTCTGATTGTTATTCATACGGACGATCAAATATGAATAAATAAGTCTAAATGGGTTTCTGTCCTGACATATTTTATGGTTTCTGCAGTTCACAGATAAGGTTGCTAAAATGCTTCCGGGAAAGTATTTGCAGCTCGGGTAAGTTTCGTAAGGTGGAAAATATAGTTGTTTGTTCATACCAAGTTGCTACTTTAAAAGAATCTCCGCTTGAGATGGCTAATGATTCATTGCATGGTTACTTTCTTTGTTTACTCTTAATGGATGACGTATGAAGGAGAGCTTGGCATGGTTAAAAGATGACATGCTTTGATGATCAGGACAAGTTACATTGTTTGAGGAATATTCCCTGTATCTAAAAATCATTTATCATTGCATGATACTGCTTTATGTTTTAGGATTCATTGAGTTAAGAGTATGTTTTTGTAAGATATGTTTTCAAAAACTGTGTTCGGATTCTATAATCCGAAGAGTGAAATTTCTGAAAATGACATTTTTATTTTTTCATTGTATCCAATTTTTGAATTTGAAATTTTAAAATGCATATTTATATTAAATAAATATAAAAAATTAATAAATACAGAAGTTTGGGCTATAAGCTTAATTTGTTTGTGTTAAATTAAAATATGTATAATATAATATATTATTAATTATATGATATTATAAAATAACAATCATGCAAAATTTATTAAAAAAATTATAAATTAATTGATAATGATATATAATCAACCTAATATTTAGTTTTGCAACTACAACTAGT
The DNA here is from genome assembly GCF_002738345.1 of Cucurbita maxima. NCBI lineage: Eukaryota > Viridiplantae > Streptophyta > Magnoliopsida > Cucurbitales > Cucurbitaceae > Cucurbita > Cucurbita maxima. Next base: position 2,306,897 of record NW_019272028.1, on the reverse strand, counting down.
TTCATGGTCTATAAATATATTATAGAATACATTTTGAACAAATGTTTAAATTTGAAATGTGAAATACAACTTTGTTTTCATTCAACCTATTGTTTTAAAAAAAAAAGAAAAAAAATCAGATTGCCTACCAAGCAAGCCCTTAGTATTTAAGGCTAGCTTTTTGTTCATCTAAATACATTATCTTCAGATCCCTTTATTATCTTTTATTCTGCATTACTATTGATTTTTTTAAAAATTTTGTTCCTGAAATTACAGGAATGATGGATTGCTTGCTTTTATGGACAATTTTGTGAAGGACCACTTTTTGCCGACTATGTTTGTAGACTACCGAAAAAGTATACAACAAGCTATTTCAAGCAAGTTCTCTTATCTCTTAGCTTCTCCTTCTAAAAACTACCGTTGGATTGGAACTTCAATTAAATTTTAAGAAATTTGTTTGAGATTATTCGTCAATAATTCCCAAATTTAAGTGGAACGAGTTTTGTGGACATGTATTAGTTTTTTCATACTATACGTGAGATGTAAAGAATTCAAGTCTCACGTTTTTTTCCTGGTGAAATTAAAAGATTTCAGTAGGAAGTACTAAAATGCTTGCTGAGCACCACCGGCCACCAATGACGTTGGTTAATGAGGATGAAAGTTCAGGAGTTCTATTTGTGTCGAGAAAAACAGGACAACCACCCCAAAAACAGTATAAAACCTAAAAAAGTTCACCCATTTGTTTATAAATTTTTAAAAAGAAGAATATTATTGTCGCAAGCATAAACTGAGGTATAGTGTGAAGTGTTGTAGAGTTTCGTCCACACAATTTCTGTTTACTGCAGGTTGGGAGTAAATATGGAGATCCTATGAGATTATGGTTACAACAAACTGAATTCTGCCAACCATGAAAAGTATCCTGGAAAAGCAGTTCTCTAGTTTTCCAATTGTTCGCATGAGATTTCTCCATCAACCCTTTTAATTAATTCGGCATAACAGTATAGGAAATGGGTATCTATTAGGCATACAAAGAAGAGATCAAATAGAGTTGCCAGTGTGTAACTCTGTAAAAGAAGGAAGAATCTTGCCTGTATTTTCAGTTTAAAACTGGGCCGGAGACTTGTCGGCTGTTTTTACTCTTTGACATTTCTGGTGAACTATATTTCTAAATTCAAGACCCCTTTATAGGTCCTGCTGCATTTCGACCAAGAGCTCAGGCCTCTGCAATTTATAATTCATCTGTTGAGAGGGGTCGTCCAGTCTTACAAGGACTATTAGCTATTGATTTCCTTGAACGAGAGGCAAGTCCATATTTCTCCAAGGGAGATGTTGACTTCCCTCCTTTGAAATATTATTTCACCTTTTTGTAGTTTGATATATTTCGCAGATGTTTGGCCTTCAAAATTTCTGATTTGGACTTACCAAATTGTTGTAGGTTATTGATTGGGCTCAAGCCATGCCCAAATTTTCTGGCGAACTTGTGAAGTATGTGCAAACTTTCCTCGAGCGAACATATGAAAGGTGTCGAACATCGTATATGGAGGCATGTGTTTTTGTTCCTTGTCTGCTCTTTTTTCCTCAAGGTCTCCGGTTGTCTCCAGCTTATTGGTCTATTCTCTATTGACGAACTTTCTTCACCCCCCACCCCCCTGTTTCCTTCCTCTTGAGGATTTTGGCCTAAGTCTGGTTCTATTTTTTCTATTTTAACCGCACTAATCTGGTTAAAATATAAATCCCTGTTGAAGTGATACTACAATTACACTGTACCATGCTTGTTTTTTCAAGTCATCTTGTATCACTCAAGAATTGTTGTTATAATTCCAGGCAGTTCTTGAAAAACAGAGTTATATGCTTATTGGGAGACACGATATTGAGAAATTACTGCGAATTGATCCAGCTAGTGCTTGTTTATCAAATGTTGGTAGCCAGTCTAACCTGGAAAATAATTCTTCTGATGCTGAAACTTTCGAGATCGAATTAGAGCTCTGCAATTTATTATTGAACTTACCCTCAATTAAGCAGGTTTGGATATAATATGCTCGTTATCACAACTAAGTACATTTGGGTTCAGCCTTTGAAATTTGAAGTTGATATAGCCTGCTACTTTCCCTTCTAGAGACAACATAAAATTAGCATGAAACTTACATCTTTGATTTACTATTCTCATTTAGGAGTATCTAATACGTGATGATCACAAACTAATTTTGCTGGCGTCACTTAGCGACTCATTGGAATTTGTTGCTGACTCTATCGACGAGTAAGTTCCTTCATTTGATTTGATTTTCTTTTTTCTTGTTTCGGTTTTTCTTTGGGTAGACTTAAATTGAGTGTCAGATTTCACAGACCTGAGTGACTTGTATACTTTATCGTCTATGCTTGTTTTGTTGCAATCTCTGAGGTTAACATAATCATTGGTACTTACGCATCAGGGGTTTTTAGGAGAACCTTCGATTACACATTTCAATTTCAATTTTTTGCTTGGTATAATTTATTTCTTGAGTGATACCTTTAAGAAAGTAGAAGTACAAAACATTAAAGTTCTGGTATTGATTTGGGATAATGAGCGAAAGAGTGTAAAGCATTGGATTCTTAGGGATGAAATTTGTAAGATTTAAGTTCTACAAAAATCTTCGTCAATGGTGCTGAAGTTCCAACACCCACTTTGCAATGCTGTTCGAAGACGTCTAAGATTTCTAGTTAGCAAGTGCCCTATTAATAACTGAATAGAACAAATTATTTTAAAATAAAAGGCTAACCTACTTAAAACCTCCCCTTCGCAAGAAACAACCCATCTTCAGAGTTATAATATTCTTAGAGATCTGCAACATCTGCGACAATGAATGTAGGATTGATTTTAAAGTTATGTAGAAGCCGTGTAACATTTGCCCAATTTTGTTTAATATCTTTTACGGTCCAACACCTTTATTTTTAACTTATTTTATGTTCCAGCGACTTATTTAAGTGAATCATGGCCAAGTCTCCTTCAGCAAAGACCCTCTGGAGAGAGTGAGATAACCCTGGAGGAGAGTCAAGTACCTCAAGTGAATTTGATCAAGCATGTCTTGACGGAGGTCTTCGATGGGGATGTTGGGGTGAAATCAGAGGGAGGCTTAAATAATAGACAGGGGCCATAAATGGCCTTGTTATCCCGAGGTTCTTTTTATGAGAATCCTAAGTTGGATACCTTAGGGCCTGCCACAGAGGGAACGACTTTCTTTGAACATTATCTCTTTTTATGAGTTATATAAAGATTGGGAAAGAGTTTTCCAATTGGCTTTGCTTATGTGGTGATGGGATGTTTTACTCGGTGTACTTTCATGCCACAAGGGTTGTGAGAACCTTGTGAGGGACTAGTTATGAATTGTGTCCTAAAGGAAGAGGTGAGGAGAGTTGAGATGAGTGGTTATTCCTCACTAGTCTACATTACGAACCATATAGGTGCGTAAGGCTGTCTAAGAGGGTCTCACCAATAAGTTTTGCTAGGCCATTGTGTTCGGCTAAGTAGGCTTGTGACACAATGTATGCTTGAGTGTTCTCTCTCTTGAAAAGTGTTAATTGTCTATTACTTATTGTTCGAGATTACAGATAAACATTTTAAAGAGTTTGGAGTTTTGAGGCTTTCGTTACTTTTTGTATGGGATTATACAATTCTTTAATTTCTATTTTAACCAGATTAGTGTGTTTCATATAAAAAATGGAAATTTGATGGAAGTTTCCTACTTGAAATGTGGCTCCACATTTTTAGGTTGAAATATTTTTTGTGGTTTTTTTAAATAGAATTTCATAACCATATGCAGTATCTGAAATGGACAATTTTTTGTCTGCAAACAGGTTAGAACAAACAACTTTAAAACCTTCATATCAGGCAAAAGCTAATAGCAGGCCTCATCATACCCGAACAGACAGTGCATTTACTCGGGATCTGCCATCATTTGCGGAGGAGTATAGAAAATTATCTATTGACTGTCTCAAGGTCTTGCGTATTGAGATGCAACTTGAGACGCTGTTCCATTTACAGGTTGGAAATTTGTGAATTGCCGATGATTGTGGAGCTTTCTTGATAGGTATGCAAACAAATTTCTAATAGTAGTATTGAAACAGGAAATGACGACTAGGGAATATATGGAGAACCAAGATGCAGAAGAGCCAGATGGCTTCATTATCTCCCTCACTGCGCAGGTAAGTTCACTTGATTATGGCCTAAGTAATAATCATATTGATTTCCTAGTGCAAGATGATTCTTTATAGGATAAGTAAATGTCAGTTCAAATTGAACTGATTATGTAATTTCATTAGAAAAATTACTGAAGCTCTTTGGTCAATACTGATTAAACGCTTGGCTCATTTAACAGAATATCTTTTCTTGATGCTCTCGCCCTTCGGCATAGCTGTATATGATGAAAATAATGACCACTATCTGTAATTGACAGTAGCAGATTCTAGAACTTTCTTAATTCAACGGGGATAATTTTAAAAAATGAACTTTTGAGCAAAGTATTGGATTATATATTCACAAATACTCCCTGAACCCCAATTCACAAATATATATTGTATTTATTGAGGGTGAGAATGCGAGGGAAAACCTAAATTCTCTTCCTGTTGTGGTCATTAAAACAGATGTGATAAATCTTCTTTTTTCCCCTTCATTTTTATTTTTGGAATACCTGAAGATAAGTAGGTGATATTATTTAGATTTATGGGTATGTAATTTTATTTTTTGTAGCCATTTCGTATGATAGGAGAAATCCCCTTGGAGCTTTGCCATGTTCATTTTGCTGGAACCTTATATTGATTCCTGGATATCAAAAAATTCACAAATCAAAGGGATTTTTTTTACATACCAATGAGACTGCTTTATTTTTTCAGGATGCCCATGCTGTCAGAATTAACTTTTAGAATTTTAGCCTTCGAATGTCAAACAAATCTCTGCTGTTGAATATATGAAGAGAAAATCCGTAATATATTTTGACACATTTGTTCCTTGCTATCTAGTTTTATTTGTAGTGTTCAAAAAATTTATACCATGTTCTGAAAGTATCTTCACTAGGGGGATCTACTCATGTAAAAAAGATCTCACATATTTTCTTTACCTATAGATAACTCGTAGAGACGAGGAAATGGCACCTTTTATTTCAGGACTGAAGCGAAATTACATATTTGGTGGAATCAGTAGTATGGCAGCAAATTCATTTATTAAGGTTCATATTTTCAATGTGTTTTCATACCTTCAGATTCTTTTGGAGTTCTCATTAAGCTAACTTCATTGATCTTAGCTTTTATTTGAATTTCCTCGGTCCATCTCACTGATAAGAATGTATGTTTAGGCGGTTGCTGACATGAAATCTATCAATCTTTTTGGCGTTCAGCAGATAAGTCGGAATTCAATTGCACTAGAACAGGTACATCAAATACATTGCCTCTATTCTGGAATGAGTGAAATAGCCTAAAATTTTTTATGTTTGGAGTGCAATGACACTCTAATTCATTTTTGGCAATGGTTTGACTCACTTAGGAAAAGATGGGGCATCTAATCTCAATCAACACGACATTGCATTAATCACAGCTAAATAAGCTGAAAATTGCAATGTCCTTTAAATATTTAGTGTCTCTAATTGATGCATAAACTTATTTGGTGTTATGAAGTTTCGTTTCTACTCGAAAATTTCCCAGTTAACTTTTCTTTAAAATGAACCAAAGTATGAGGATTTTGTGCAACCTTTGGTTATAAATGGCGAGTTACGCACCTGCATTGGTGCCTTCAATTGAAAAACGATCTGTATTTGGGTTATAATCGGCTCATCTCGAAGCCATGGGTAGAACCTATGTGACAGACTTACAATTACACATCTTGTTTTATAATTTACAGGCATTGGGAGCAATTCCTTCAGTTAATAGTGACCTAGTACAACAGCGATTAAAGCGCGTGCGTACTTACTATGAACTATTGAACATGCCATTTGAGGTAAATTGTTAAAGTTAGCTATTAAAATCTATTGTTTTAGCTTTTAAAAATGTTCTATAGGCCCCATGACAAACAATTTTTCCTGCAGGCGTTGCTTGCCTTTATCATGGAGCATGAGCACTTGTTTACACTAGCAGAGTGTGTTAACAGTCCACATTCTTCTTTATTAGGATGTTCTTCTGAAACTGTTAATCCTAATCAATATCAATGTATGTTCTTTTTGACAGGTATATCAATCTTCTCAAGGTCCATGTTCCAGGAAGGGAGATTCCTCCCGATGCACAAGATCGCATATACGAGATCTTATCCCGTTAAGCTTTCAGCCAATCGTGTGTCCAACGCCTTCGTAAATGCTTTTGATGGTACGCCAATTTGCAGGGATTTTAGTTCAAAATGTCAACATATTGGAGGTTGAAGTGAATGCAACCTTGATGATTCTTCCCCCTTCAATGGAGGTTGCTATCCCATGATTCCATGATATGCAGTAAATTTCATCACTTCATTTGTGGTGGTGTTCTAATTTCTTATGTAGAATCAATTTTGATTCATTTTTTCATTGCACTTCGGTAGCTTCATTTCAGTTTGGTGATTATTATTATATTTTTTTTTTTATGTACATGTGATTTTGAAACATCTTATATAAAATTATATTAATTTTTTCTTTTTAAATTTCTTCTGATTCTTGGATTCTGATGCAAGAAAACTAGTCTTTCTTTTGGATTCTGTTCTTGAGCAGCTCCAGTTTATAACCTTTCCAATGGAAAAGCTTTAAATTTTAGTATTAAATTTAACACAAATCATGACTGAAAGAATAGGCAAAAAGGATGGAAGAGAATTTCTTTTGTGAATTATCTTCAAAGTTGATTTTAAAATATTAATTTACAATACCCAAGTAGATATGTTTTAAACCATTTTTTAACATCAAGTTCAGCTTCTAGACTGTCTCATTGAACCTACAAAAGATAAAAAAAATAAAATAAAATAAAATAAAAATAAAAACTGTGGTACTTTGATGAAATTGAGAGTTTAGGATAAAACAACAATATCACCTTTTAAAGATTAGGACTAAAAGATTATTAAACTGTTCTATCGAACTTCATCCTTGCAGAAATATGTGATGCCCTGCTAAAACTCGGGATCATTGCTCGAGGTACAAGCAAGAATTTATGATGTTTCAAAACAGATTGCAAGTTCTCAAAGCTGTACATCTTGCTACCATGCATTACCTAAGCTTGAAATGTGGAATTCAGCCTCAGCATCTTCCTCGCTAAGTTGCGGATATCCTCTCTATAAGATTCTTGTGATATTCGCTCCAACAACTCTTTCACCCCTCCGCAGGCTACAAAATCAGCTGCATTGTCCACTGCATGTACGCATAGTTCGTTAGTTATGGAAAGATTGCAAAAACTCCATTATAAGAACATATAATACACTTGATCTTGGCCAAAAGGCTGAGAAAGGTATTTGTAAGTACATCGTGGCATAAGAGTTTAGAGTTCATATTGGATTTCACTAAGTTAAGCAAAGATCAACTGTTTGAATTCAATCAAATTTCAAAACAAGTGCCGTAATGAACTAAGAACCAATAGAAAGAACCAAATGCATGAAAGATGATCTGTTGTTGAACTAAGGTGTGCTCATCAAAAGTTGATGACAGTACAAGGTCAGTATGATATTTATGGAAAGTAATTCTAAGACAAACTCTATGGCCTTGCTTTCCTATTTTGATAGCTGCAACACTATTTTATAAATCAAACTAGGATAGATCAGTAGTAGATCCCTTTGGCCATAGTGTTAAACGGCCAGACTAACCAATAGCGTAATTTCAGTGGTTAAGAATCTAAAAATGCAAGTTTTTAACCACACCAAGCTTACCATTTTGGGCTAAATGACACAGGGCAAGCTCAATATGGCGTCGAGCTGATGCAGAATTAGTATGAGAATTGTTGATTAACCATGGAAGAGCACCATCCTCCATTAGCAGAGAACGGCCTTTCTTGCGTCCTGCAGGAAGGGAAAGTTGTTACATTTGTGAAGGCAGATGTAGTTTCTGTACGATACAAATAACGTCGGCAAAAACATATAGTAAACCTTGAACAATTGCCCTCGATTCACACTTCGCAAAATTTGCCATTCCCCTTGCAACTTGTGCAATAACATCACTATTTCCGGATGTAGCCATTTCCAGAAGAGCCCTAATACCTCCATCATCCTTAAGCATCTTGTGCAACTTTTCTGTTCAGAGAAAATTTAAGATAAAAACTTCACGGAAGAAAAGTGGACTATAGTATCATCATGACAACCCATGCATAGACCATTTTTTTTTTCAGTTATATGATGATATATCTGTCGAAATAAAACAAGATAATTAAATTCAGACTTCAAAACATTTCCAAATATGACTTTCCATTCTAAAAGTTGGACAGCGTGGAGCATTGTCACCTCAAACTTACCATTTCCACATAAATTAGCAAGGGCACCAGCAACCATGCGAAGAGTTTGGGGATCATCTGATCTGGATGCTGTTCTTGCCAGCAACTGGGCGCCCCCTTTGCTCATTATTACGCCTTGATTCCTCTCTGAGTAAAGTCCCCAACGCCAAAAGTTGAGAAGTGTTAGATACATACATGAATGACTTGGTTTAAATAATACAATAGAAAATGGCTACATTGATGTATGAAGATAAATAGGAATGTCATTACGTCGGCGATAACTTTGTTTACTTGAAAGAAAAGAAAAAAGGACTGAACACTTCTATAAGTCTTTTGTCAGGTCACAAGGGGGATGAAAAGGAAGCCAACGGGATTACAAAAAATCCTTCCAATTGACATTAATCAAAAGAAGATAGTAATATTAAAAAATAATGGAAGCTATAAAATCAACAGAACATGCAGCAAATGAATTGGAATGAACGGTATATAAATTTGCAATATCCTGGAAAGGACATCGCCTGCTGTGTGATAAATGGATGTAAAGAATTTGTGACGTATAAATCAGATAAGCATCCTGCGCATCTCACATAATTCAAAGCCTATGTAGCAGATAAACTTTTCTATTTGCAAAACTCAAACGTCATTAGACTTTGGCCAAGCCAGAAACAGCATTACACTGAACAAGACTTCGGATTACCATTCATTGCTAAATTGGCGATAGCTCCAGACGCCACTCTGAAAATTGTCAGATTTTTTGATGACTGCAGTAGCATAAGCAAAGCATCCAAACCACCTTCATCTACGATTTTTTCCTGATTCGAATCTGAAATTCATGAAGATTATCAGGTTATAATCCATAGATCCTCAACTTTCAGTGCATTAGCAAAGAGAGCGAAAAGACCATCCATTGAGGGATAAAAACATTCCCTAGAAAAGAAATTTTGACAACCATATGGACAGAATCAATAATACAGAAATTACGGGGAGATGTACACCTTCAGCAGCAAGATTGGCGACCACCTTCACAGCATGGACTTGGACATCAGTGTCTTCGGAAGTCAACAATTGTAAAATCTTTTGAAGACCAACTGGATATCGAAGCCAATGATCATTCATCAGGACGGTTTACAAATTCAATTCAGACTAAAAGAAAAAGATCTCTGAATCTTGTACAAGTTCATAGCATTTTTTTTTTTTAATCCAAATTCAAGTCTCTACTAACAGTCATCTTACCTTCTTCACATATTTTTGCAATTGTTTCACGTTGACTAGAATTAGTCTCTTTCAATTGACCCGTCTCGTGAAAACCCATGGGAGTTCCCAAGCTGGAGGGTTGTCTATGTATATTATCCCTCATATACGATTTCTGATCCTGCGATCATTGAATCAGAACAGAGGAACACAAAATGCTAGAACGATTGAGATAAAGGGGAAGTGTATGACAAAATTTACCTCAAAATCATTACCACTCACGGGTACAGTCCGTTGTATTTGAACCAATTCATTTTCAATAGTCTTTCTCTGCTTCTCTTCAAGTAGAAGTTTTTGCCTCGTGATATAAAGTTCTTCCTTCAGTTTCTCCTACAAGAACGTGGTTTTTTAAACTCATCGTCCATTAGCAATAATTTGCTACAAATTATCTTTTTTTTTTTTTTTACAAGAAATGAGACTCTTCATTGAAGAAATGAAAAGAGACCAATTTGCAACAAACAAAATGATAGCATACCTTCTCTTCTGCTAGATGTTTATGCTCCGATTTCAAGGATTGAAATTCAGTGAGAGTATTTTCATGCGATTGACATGGTTTTAACTTTTCCTTCAGTTCTTCGATCTCTTTCTGCTCATAAATCCAACAAAATAAGTGAGTAGGATAATAATAAAGGCAAGAAGAATTTGATATCAATTATATCATTTCGCCTAGTCTCTGACTAGTAACAATTGAAAATAAAATAAAACCTAACATACTTAGGCTCATCCAAAACCAAGTAATGCAGAATGGTAAAAGAGGCCACAACCGAATTGGTCTTTGGCACTACTTTCTCCCTATGAAAGTTGCCAACTATCATTACACGCCGTAAGATAATGAGCAGGTCACTTTAAATTGGATTGATGACATGCAAATGAAGCAGGATGTTCGTTCTTGTGCTAGTTACAGATTAAAAATCATGCTTTATATGAGATGTCAATTCATCAGAGGGAGAAAGAGGTGGAGTTGAAATTTTTTTAAACTTGTACTAGTTAGCATCTCAGTACATCTTACACAAAAGTTAACCTGTATAGAATTTTGATGATCACTGGGGCAACTCTTTGCCAAGCGTAGCTGTTCTTCTATAGCTTCAAAATGGGCATTCTTATCCTCTAATTGTTTCGTCAACTCTGCCATTTTCTTCTCGTATCTCTGAGTGGTTTCCGCAAGCGCCATCTTATACGCTGAATTATCTGTTTCATGTTGCTATTCACAGATAAGAAGAATAAGAAATCTACTGGGCACTAGTACCAATGAATTAAAAATGGCAAAAACCAACCTTTTAAATTAACCCTTTCAATGTTCAATCACTGAAGACAACTACAGTCTCAATAAAGGGAGAAAGGAGATAGGAGTAAAGAAGACGACAATCAAGAATAAATGTAGTAAAGCAACTGCAAGCAGTCAAATAATTTCATGTGCATGACAACTCCTTTTTAAATAAAAAAAGACATCATAACTAGTTGAGGCAACATATTTTCCATTCTCAATTGAAAAATAGGATTTCAAAAACATTTCTAAATACTCGAAGAAAACCAAAAAGAAACAAGACTCGAACAAATTGATCAAAACACAATCACGAAAATGCCTAAACTTGCAACCAAAAAACCTTGCGACCAAAAGCAACAACATACAAAACTAGCTGTGGTATTTGGCACCCATTCCAAATTCAGGATAATATGACATTATTCAATATCCTAGATGGTGAAATAGCAACGACGAAGATATAGCTAAAGACAGTAAAGAAAAGGAAAGTCTGCCACCACAAACTAGCCGATAAATTTTCTTACCTGAATCAACTTTTTGTGATCACATAAGATCTTCTTCATAACTTCGAACTCTTCCTTGGCACTTGCAAAGCGAGCATGCTCAACTTCCAGCTGTTTCTTCAAGTCTGCTATATTCTTTTCATACATTTGAGTGGTATCAGCCAAAACTTTCTGATACGTGTAGTTTTCAAGCTGATGTTGCTGCCAGGACATAAAAAGAGACCATTATTCTCATGTCCTCTTTGGTGAAAAGAAAATAACGTCTCCTAAAAGCCATCATTTCCAGTATTAAGGGTTTGAGACAATAGTTGGATATTGAGCTAGTTATTATATAAATTAATATTGAGAACTATATGCAGGATTCTTTATTTTATGTAATTCTCTTCTCTGGTTTACTTCATCTCTTCCTTTTCTTTTCTTTTCTTTTCTTTCTTTTATTTTTTTTTTTTTCTTTTTTCTTTGGAGGAAAAGTTGGCCAGTTCAAAAATTGTGACCAAAGGGATTATGAGAAACTTGGACCAAAGTCACAACCGTAAGACTATTATAAGCAATCATGTTTGAAGTAAGCCCAGAGACCATCCTTGTGGCTAAGCTAACAGAATATGTTCAATAATACAAGTTCACTATACATAAAAAAAAAATGGTTTCAGAACAAAAATGTTCGAAAAGAAGTTGTATATTCTTTATTGGGATTGATAATACCTTACTGTGTTCTAAACTCATTTCCAGATGACTAACTTTATCATGCATCAAGTCATTGTGATCTCTTTGACGGTTCAATTCAATTAATAAATCTGCCATCTCCTTTTCCATTTGAGTATTCTCCTTTTCTAGAAACTGAAATAAACATCATCAGAACAGAATTTTCAACGGACGAAGTAGCGAAGTCCCTTGAAATATCAAAGTATTCTAAAGTGATATTGAAGATGAAATGCTAGTAGAAAAAGTTGCTTAGGAAAAGTATTCAAGAGCAGAGATGGCTACCTCACACCTTGTAATTAAACTATTTTTCACTTCAGCAAAGGAGGCTTGACAAAGTCTCAGCTCTTTCTCCAGTTTATATTTCTCATTTTCTCTCAATTTTTGCTGCCTATCAACTTCAGCAGTGAGATTGTCTGCTTGATTTTCAAGCTTTCGGCATAAACTTTCATAGTCAAATTCTTCTTTAAGTTTTATCATGTTCACGATCTTCATTGCCTGATAAAAGAACAAAATAGCAGCCTGTTGATGTCCTAACATACAAACGAAGCAAAATATTCTGATTCATGATTAGGATGAGGTAAGACACTAGAATCATTTATAAATGAACGCCTAGGTAAGACATGCCAACTGAAATTCTCTAAAAATTGAAGATTCTAAGAACCCAATTGTACAAAGATGCATCAGGTCGCTGCTGTTGATGTTCTTTTCTAGAATCAATTCCTACTCACTTTCTAACTTCATTAATGAAATTGTCATCTGCTTTTACAAAAAAAGTTGATGTCATATGAAATCAATTAGAATGACACTACAGCATTATTGATTGCAGGAGAGATTATAATAACAGAATCTTGCTTCAATATTAAGTAACGGTTGTTTTTTCACCTCGTTTATTATACACCACATCCCATTGTTGACAATATAATTATTGACAGTTTTCAATATACACTACACATTCTTTGTTAAATTACAAATCTAGTCCTAAACTTTCTAGCTTATATTTACTTTAAAAATGTATAGTAAGTCTATCTTGTAAATTTTTTGTCCAAAAGTTCTCTAACATATAGATACAAAGGGTCAGAAGAAATGGTTCGATCCTCTTATTTTGATTTCTCGAACCAAGAGATCCATGAATCGGGATCCTAATGCATATAGATACGAATGGTCCAATGGGAGCAAGAATTTCCAGGAACATTTCATTTCTGAGCAGAAGAGTCATTTTCATTTTCAAGTAGTGTTTGCTCGATTACATATTAATCAATATTCGATTGATTGGTCTGAGGTTATCGATAAAAAAGATTTGTCTAAGTCACTTCGTTAAATTTTAAAAATTATATGATCTATTAGATATAAAATCAAATTTTGTCTAATAAATCCTTAAAGAGTGTCCAGTATGATTGTGAATTTTAAAAATATTGAATAAGTCAAAAACTTATCAAACACAAAATTGAAAGACAATTGAAAGTATAAGGGTCTATTAGATACCTTTTAAAGTTCAAAGGCCTATTGGGCATAAAATTAAAAGTTGATAGACTTATGAAATCCTTTTTAAAGTTCAAGGACCAAATAGACAAAGACCTAAATTTTAGAAATTAAAATTGTAATTTGATCTTAATTTTATCATGTAGAAAAAGAAAAAGAAAAATAAAGAAATGCAGTTTATGTCGTCCAAATCAATAGAGAGAGGGAACAAGCACTGTAGTATTACTTCTTATAAAAGGTTTTGAAAACGCGGATGATCATAGTATGGGGATGAAATAGAAATAACATATCCAACTCACACGTTGTCCAAACATAATTGTGCTAGCAGTTTCTGCATGGTATCTTGAGGAAGGTCCAATTGTTATGATGAGAGAAGTTCTGGCAGAACCTAATATATAAAACTGTCATTAGTTCATAAGCAAATTAAGATAATGTCCGAGAACATAACATAAATAAAGAAGGTTTCAGTGTTCACAAGGCACCTGCTTATAAATAATCAGCAATTGACAGAACATAGAGTCAACCTAATAATTCTTCCTTAAAAACATAAAATATAAAATAGTCAAGGAAATATACCAACACATATTGCTCAATCACCTGATCTACTTCTCAATGTAATATAGGAGTTTAAATACAGGAGATTTTATCAACGTGAAATTATTGTGGACTAATGCTTCCAAAGCTCTCTTCATGGTTGGATCGTTTGGAAATTATCAAGAATAAATCTTTCCGTTGGTACTCCTTGTCTAAATCATTTTCAGGATTCTCTTTTCAAGCTATTTGTAATAATTGGGGGCATTCTTATAGCTTCATGGGTTTTATCTTATTTATTCTGCTGTTTCTTTCTGCCTTGGTCTTTTGTTAGAATCTGTTTTGGTTGTTTCTTGTTTTTCTTTGCTCTCTCTTCAAGTCAGACTACCTTACTAGGCTTGCTTTTGCTTTTCTTCTGCACTCTCCCCATTATTTATATATTTATCATTTTTTTTTTCAGAAAAGCAACGTGAAACAATAAAAGATACGATTAGATAGGAAAAGAAACTTGTATATTCACGATGCTTGATATTGGAAGAATATATTCTTATTAGAACTGGTCATGGGAAAATCAGAGTTAGATTTCCAGAGCCAAACCTCCAAATGAATCACGAAGAAGTCTTGTAAGCTTAGAATCTCTGGTGGGTATATGAGTGTTGTTTTCCGCCAATGCATTGATACATTTCCCGAGGGACGTGAGAGAAAGATTAATAAACTTTGCCTCTTCAAGTAAATGACCTTCACTTCCTACAACATAAAGCACAAGGGGAAGTTAAAGCAGTTGTTCATGTGAATGTTTTGCCACGTGAAGGATAATTTCCTAAAATAACAAAAAAAATTAAAAGAAAAAAAGAAAAGCAAGGGTTGGTAGTGGCCGTAAAAAGATAACAAACCAGATTTATTTATTCTTTCTGATCCTGCTAGATCCACTACAAGCAACTTGCTTTTCCGAATCATGGGTATGCCATTACCACCCAGAAAATCAACTGTATGGTCGTGCCCTTGGGTAGTAGCCATATCTTCATTTTTTTTGCTGGCAGCCCTTCGTACATAAACCTATAAACGCGAATTAATAAATAGTATATATTATTTACAATTTAAAACCATTGATATTCAATAACGACCTACTGAATACCAACCATGAGGATTGCATGACTTCGTGAACTTTCTGTATTCAGTTTTGTATTGGCCGCATGGCGATTAGACTCACTAATCTCTAGTAGTTGTAAAAAGTGATCTATATCTTGAATTTTGACGACAGTAGCACCAGGCGCTGATACTTCTCCGGTTTTGGGATCTTCATTAATAGGGATATTAACCTTTTCAGGAGCCAGTAAATCTTGAACAGACTCCATATACAACTGAAAGAAGACAGAGCACAGTTAATTCTGATTGTCCACATACATTAAAAAACTTTAGTGATTCCCATTTATCTGGAAAAAAGATTCTTAGTAATCCAATGAAAAGCTATTAAGCAAGTGTCCAAAACGTATGGCAGAGATTCAGGCTTGTTCATTTAAACTAGCTTTTTGGATTTTCTTCTTCTTCTTTAATATCAATTCAAGGGCAAATAACCAAAAAAAAAAAAAAAAAAAGTTGAGAATAGCGTAGTTAGAATATGTTGCACCCTTAGAAAAACTAGAAGATATTCGAAGATGAAAAGTTAGAATATAAAGAGCAAAGAAGATTTGAGACCAGCTTCCAACCTAGCATAGATCTATATTTTATTGCTCAACTTTGTGGACACCATCCATCCAAAAATATCAGCTTTTTTTTTATGTTTGTCCAACATTTTACATCTCTCCAGTCTCGCGTAAACAAATTTTAAATTGTCAAGATCGATCCTAAATTAACCAACCAACGTAGAACTATAGAGCAAGCTCAAGAAAATAAAACTGCATCAATCCATCCACGTAAAATGGCTGCAAGAATCAGATGAAACCAAGTTTCCAATGTTCAAAATAGAGTACCTAGAAACAAAAACAATCAGAAAGATTCACAAAAAGTAGTATGAAAATCACTATTCATAAATGCAAATGTGCATAGTACCTGCAAATAGGAAATTTCCACGTTATCCGAAGTAGGAGATACATTGGCAATTATGTCCTCTAAAGCTCTAACCATGATACCACGTTCAGACACATCTTCTTTACCCATCCTTCCAAGTGTGTAAGTCTTACCAGTACCAGTTTGACCGTACGCCATAATTGTGCCATTATAACCATTTAGCACGCACTGCCAAAAGTAAAACCAACTTTTTAACATAAAGATCAACTAGCATAGTCTGTAAAGACTTAAAAGATGAAATGATATTAATTTATACAACAAGCAGAACGACCAGATATCAGAAGCACACTAGAAGATGTCTATAAAAGTTAAATCACATTCACATATTCAGCATTTGAACTACAACACATTTCAAACATGAAATTTGTGTAGTTATCAACGACATCACTTATCAGTCACTAACCTCAACAACCGGTTTGGCTACCACTTCATAGACACGCCTTTGAGAGGCAGATTCCGTAAAAACTTCATCAAATTGATATGACTCAGAACTCCAGTTGTTTTTCCTCAATTTCAACCGCTTCAGCTACATGGTAAAATAAATAAATAAGAAAAAAGGAAGAAGATCATTATGACCACAGCCCCCACATGAAATAAGGTACGAACAAGACTTGTTAGCACATTAGTAACTCATAATTAATGATGAGTTGATAGGCCGCCAATATTATCGGTATTAGCAGCCTATCAACTCATCATTAATTATAGTATATATACAGATCTTACGTCACTAATATTCTTTCTCAAATACAAATGAACCGTGTCAAAAAGTAGGACCTCCGTCAACAACTTGATGATGAATAAAGAAGCTTTTTCATGAAATAACTTCAAAATTATGTAGCAAGTACCTCTGGCTGTAACTCAACACAATCAGCAAAATCAGCATCTGAAAGGAGATCCTCAGCATTTCTAGGTCGGACTCTAACAGCCACTCTCACCCGCTGAGAATCTATCAAAAGGTTCACGTGCAAAAAACTTCAAAACTTGCCTTATATCAAGAACATATGATAGCTTCACAAACGCAAGAAATTCTCTTTCAGAATTTATCTACCAGAGAATCTAAAAGTCTGAAGCATAGACAATGTGATAACATCACTCTAAAGACAGTTCATTGGAGCATGAGTGATGCTTAAATAAATGTCAAGCAGCCTGGTTCGTTAATGACTTGACATGAAAGTAGAAATTAGATATAGAACAAGGACAATAACATCCCTTGTCAAAGTTAGCATTTTGTATACTACGTTTACATTAATAAAAATAAAAATACTTACCTAAAACTGGAAATCGTCAGATAACAAGTCAACTGCTACTGGTAAGAATTTAAACACCTAAATGAGAAGTAGAATCCAATAGGTATATCATATACTGATACACCTTTATTTTTGATTTCACACAGGCCGTGGACTATCTAAAGTGTCATTTTTTCTGATAAAGGACTATCTATGTCATCTCCAATTTCGTGTTTATCCTTTATTTAGCCTAAAGATGACTATATTACATTTAGGTCCAAATACTATTCCCACTTATCTAAAAAAAAGATTAATTAAAAAAATCCCACCAATTTTCCTACGGGGGCTTTTGTGGGCTACTATTCACTGTTTTTCCACCAAACATTTAATTTAAATTCCCAACAACGTCCAGCGGAATCTATTGATTCGCGAAAACTCTTGTCAGTCACCAATCAAATATCTTCCAAGTGATTGAGATAGCAACATGTATATGCCTGCTTCCATAAGTTTAAAAAGTTCCCGCTTAAGTTCCCTCGACTATCTATCTATATTATTGGTTTATTTCGTGAATAAAATTCGGAATGGTAGTAGAGTTACAACGGCCAACACCCCAATTTTGTACTTGGGCCCCAGTGATAAAATCCGCCCTCGCACATACAGCGTCGAACTGAGTTGCTCGAGTTCGCGCTCATTTAAGAATCGAAAGACACTATAGACCCGAGGAGGACGAAGAATAAGTGGAAAATAAAAGAAAAAAGATAATCAAATTAACAGTCCAAAAGCAACAGAACACCTACCACGCATCGAACTGAAACAAAACAGTCAAAAACAGAGCAGAATGACGAGCATCAAAACCAAGCAAGCAAATAAACTAACACGCAGACAAATAACGGGAGACAGAAATCAAAACCTTCATCGACATCAAACGAACAAGACCTCGAATTAGGAATAAGAGATCGTCGAGAAGCAGAAGACGCTTTATTACGAGCAGAAGAACCAAGACTCTGTCCATGACCAACACTTTTCGAAGCAGCAATGGGGAAAGCAAAGGAGCTACTATGAGCAGAAGAAATCGGAACATGATGATGAACACCTTGCCTCTCGGACCTCAAAGAAGACCTGAAACTATTACCACCACTACCACCAATACCACCACCACTGGAAGCCATTTCTGTTCCAAATCAAAGTCTCCGATCAGAGCGCATAGCACAACACTTCAGCCGGAAGTGAACACCGAGAATCCAAGACACATTTACAGAACGACGATGAATCCATAGCCGAATATCAGAGAAATTGAGCCCAGCACGTAGAGAAGAACAACAGAGAGAACTGGTTCCCGCGTCGGCAATTAAGTAACGTTTGGGGACGGCTGCCTTTATTTATTTACACTATTATTTCTCTCAAATTAAATGCCATTTAATTTAAATCTCCAAAGTAATCAAATAACATCCTTTTCACAATTAAATTTTTTTTTCTATTTTAAACAACATAATAAATGAATTAATTAAAATTTATAACGTCATTAATGAAAACTAAAAGCTCTATATTTTCTCGTTGTCCCCATTTAATTGGTCCGTCTATTTTCCACGTATGAAATTAGAAATTTAAATTTCCATTTAAAATTAATAATAAATATCATGTTTTATTTAGAAGTAAGAGTTTTAAATATTTTAATTAGTTTTAGTGATTAATTTTAGTTAGAATGATTAATTCATTAAAAGAAAGAAAGGGGAAAAACGCTTCGCTTGTAATGGACGCAGGGTATTAACAAGAGGACAATAAAGTTCCGTTTAATTTATTATCATAAATTCATGATAATCACTCGATAAGAAAAAAGTATAACCCGAGATATGATTGTTTGTTTCTATTTAGCATGACATTCACGGTAACAGTACTAACATAACAAAATACTTAATAAATAATGAATCTATTGTCTTATCAAAACATTATTGAACGGAAAAAAATAATATAGGTCTGAATATATGTGTCCAAAACAGGCTATATTTATTTATGAAGTAGATCCGATAATGAACAAGTAACAAAAAATACAAAACTCGTAAAGTTGCTTTTTTTTGTGAAGTCAGTCTATAGCCCTATAAAGATTTATTC
Source organism: Cucurbita maxima (assembly GCF_002738345.1). Taxonomy (NCBI): domain Eukaryota; kingdom Viridiplantae; phylum Streptophyta; class Magnoliopsida; order Cucurbitales; family Cucurbitaceae; genus Cucurbita; species Cucurbita maxima. The sequence goes on along the minus strand of NW_019272028.1, from coordinate 2,287,395 downwards.
CTTCTCGGTTTTTGAACGTTGAGGTCAATAATTGGTGCATCTATGTCTATTTGTGGAACTTGTAGGGACGTAGTGAGGCATACGTGAAGATAATGTTGTAGGACATTAAATTTTGCAAAGATTTTTTCACAATAAAATTTAGTGTAAAGTATTTAGCACATGCTATGTTTTCTCACAAAGGACAATTATTCTTCGAAATTATTGTGTTACATTTATTCATACATTTATACTTATGACTAATCTTTAAGTTTGAAATAGGTTAATTGGGTCGATAAATTACAATATTTTTTACACTACGTAATTTTGCTTACGGTAATTAGAGACGTTCACTTACGAGCTAAGACTCCTCAAAAACCTTCCAAATATGGTGAAAAAATCTTGTTTAAACAAAGAATGGGGAGGGAGAAAAGAATATGTTAACTAAATAAAGTCGAGATTTGAATTACATTTTCTATCCTTGTCCCAATCTTCGTACCACTCCCTCTACTTACATATTAAATATTAAAAACGGATGAAATTTAAATTTTCAAAAATTAGGTTAAAAAGTAAATTATATTTTTCTTATAGAAACTCTTCATTATTTTTTTTAAATGAATATTTTTCTAAAGTATATATATATATATATATATATATATATATATATATATATATGAAAAATAAAAATCTCACTCTAGTAAAAAAAATAAAATGAAAATTTTTCTACCAGAATTAAAAATAAAATAAAATGAACGTCTTTAGCAAATAATATGATGCAACAAACTTTACAGCATAAATGAAGCCAAAAAGGGCCATCACTTACTTAAAAAGTTGGTCGTTTTTTAAGGACATTTGGGAATTAAAAGGAAATAATGACACTTTTTTCATCTCTTTCCACACTCCATGCATTGGAGGGCGTGAAAGGCACCTGAGAATAATAAAAATTTATTTTTCTTCTTTAAACAAAATCCCTCACCCTTTTCTTCGAGCAAGAGGAGTGATTCTAATTTTGGTCGAATAAATCAAAGATTTATTAGACGTCACGACTATAAAATTGAAGAATAAGGGATTTATTACACTTTTTGAAGTGTAGTGACTAATAAAAACAAAATTGAAAGTTCAAAATCTATAAGTTCGTGAAATAAATTCGTAACTTAACCGTATATTAATTGTTAGGAATCACGACCCTCCACAATGATATGATATTGTCTAATTAGAGCATAAACTCTTGTGACTTTACTTTGGGCCTTTCTAAAATATCTCATATCAATGAAAATATATTCCATGATCATTTCCAAAACTAGCCATCGTGGGATTCCCTCTCAACAATTATAATCGCATAATTTAAATCAAGCAGACCAATGATAAATTTCATCAAACTAATTGCATAGTCATGCATATTTCTGCAGTAACTTTCCAAGCTCAGCCAAAACCCAGAAGGTTAAAAGGAATTACCAAACCTCACCTCTTGGAGTTTTGAGTTAATGGATGTACCGAAATCCCGTTGTATAGTATCCATGTAGAACAAGAGAGGCTTTGCTGTCCGTTTGTTTTCTGTTGCTTCCTTTTGCTGACAGCGGATGACAGTTTTGCAGTCGGTGCAAGCTGGAATTTGGACAAAAACCATGTTCCCAGATCTCAAGTTATTTCAGATAGTGTATAAACCTTGATAAAATTTGAATGCATGACTGAATAGAAAGTTAAGCTATAAGGCTAAAAGTTAGGGTGGTAGTGTTCTTGGAGTTGTGGAAGGACAAAAACCATGTCACTAGACCTCGAGCTATTTCAAATAGTAATTGATTTTGATAAAAATTGAAATGATGTGCAGGATTGATTAGAAGGTTAGGCTATAATTAAGATATTGAACATTTATTGTGAGATCCCACGTCGGTTAGAGAGGAGAACGAAACATTTTTTATAAGAGTGTAGAAACCTCTCCCTAGTATGCCCATTTTAAAAACCTTGAGGGGAATCCCAAAAGGGAAAGCCCAAAAAGGACACAATATCTGCTAGTGGTGGACTTGGGCTGTTACAAATGGTATTAGAGCCAGACACTGGGCGATATGCCAGCAAGGAAGCCGAGCCTCGAAGGGGAGTGGACATGAGGCAGTATGCCAGCAGAGACGTTGGGCCCCAAAGAGGAGTGGATTTGGGGAGGGTCCCACATCGATTGGAGAAGGGAACGAGTGCCAGCGAAGACGCTGGGCCCCGAAGGGGGTGGATTATGAAATCCCACATCAGATTGGAGAGAAAAACAAAACATTTTTTTATAAGGGTGTGGAAACCTCTCCCTAGCAGATGCGTTATAAGAACCTTGAAGAAACGCCCAAAAAGAAAAGTCCAAAGAGGACAATATCTGCTAGCGGTGGGTTTGAACAAAAACCATATTCCCCGGTCACAATAGTGTATAGATCTTGTTAAAATTAAACTGAAGGCCTGAATAGAAAGTTAGGCTACAAGGCTGAAAATTTAGGTAGGTATGCTCTTAGACTTGTGGAATTCGGACAAAAACAATGTCCACAGATCTCAGGTTATTTCAGATCTTGATAATCTTGAACTGCACAGGGCTAAATAGAAAGTTGAGCTACAAACCTAAGTTATAGGCAGTTAAGTTCTTGGACTAATCTATTTAGCTGCATTCAGATTTCATAATGATCATCTAGTTTGAGTTCTTGACCTCTTCCTTCATTCCATTCAAAGTCTTATTTTCAATCATTCATCTATGTTTTCTAGTTTAACATGACCCAGACACTACAAATCAAATCAAACCATAAACCTGTTTCAATCAAATCTCATGTAGTTTGACACCTACTAAAGCACGTTATATTGAACATAAAACCAGTGGATCCATTCAGCCATCAGGAAAATGGGTACTCAATGTTTTATTCTAAAGCCATAGATGCAAGAGACAGACCAACTAAATGAAAGGAAATTGTTAACAAAGGCTCTTACCTTCTAACCTACAAGCTTTCGAAGGCAGAGCATTCTGAACTGGCTAGATGCTTCCTTGCTAAAACAAGTTTTATGAGCTTCGTACAGAAACATCACCTGTGCGGCAATGATGATCCTGTCATCAGCTGGAAGAGGTTGTAAGCAGAAGAAGATGACTAAAGGAAGTTGTGAAAAGAATATAATTAAATGTCAAGTCATAAATGAGTAATGAATACAGGGTTAAGGCACAGCGTTAGATTTCTCTCATGCTCGCTTTGATGTTGTTACAAAGCACCACTGCATCTACCTGTATGTTCCTTTACTGTTCAGTCTAATACACAATGGGAAGAAAATAATCCTATGAAATAATGGCATCGCATGCCATTCATGTTGTCTATTCATTTTGATGGTTGAAAATCTGTACCATCAACGTTGACTGAAATCTTCAACACAGGCATCATTGTAAATATAAGTGGCCATGATGTGAAGCGTGAGCTGGAATAAACAGTATCCAACCTCTTGAAACGTTCAATTACTGTCCCAGCAGTTAGAGAAGTAGTACTGTGACTACATGCATGTGGCATATCTGAAATCACTCCTAGCACATTCAAGCTTCAACAGCTATGGACAAATCCGTAGTCATCAGAAGCTCAACTTTTCCAGCCAATTGCCTTCAGGTCACATTGTTTTAGTTCAATGTAACTTCCAAGCCTGAAAAAATGAGGAAAATTTTCAATAAATCTACAGGACATCTCATTTCCTGAATACTCATGGCCACAAATAAAGTTGCAGCTAAAAAGCATTTTCTGTGAAACTGTAGAAAAGGGGGAAAAAAAAAAAGTTTGTTGAGCAATCTTGAGGGTTGTGGCCGAAGTTGTAAAGGGTGAACAAACCTCTTTCCTTTTCTTATCTATTTTTTTTCATTCGTTCAGTTTTTTTCTTGGGTAGGGGAGGGGGGCTAGTCCGCACTGTGGATGGGTTTCTTTAAAAAGAAAAGAAATTCGTAATCCTAGTCAGTATCAGTCGTACGCGTATCCACTTGATCATCTTTTGAGATAAACTTTATTTTGAAGATTAAAATGGTCTTAATTTAATCTATCTTCAAGATACTTTTTAGACGTTCGTTGTTCAGTTGGAATTCTCCAATGTTTTGTGAATACTTAAATGCAAAATAATAAGGAATTATCTATATTCATCCCTCGATTTCAGCTATGTGAAAATGAATTGCCAAGTGAATAATCTAATTTGGTTCTTTGCCCATTCCCAAACAACTATAAATTCATTAAAAAAAAACATAGGAAAAGGATCAGAGAAGTATCATAACGAGCAAGTACCCCAAATCTGAAGGAAGTCTGAATCCTCCAATCCTTACACGCTTTAATGAATAAATCTGAAACAATAAAATCCAGAAATTACACATACAAATAGAACTAAAGGACAAACCCAAACGATAAAACAAGGACTTAAAATACCACTAAAAAGGCAGGTTCTTCACGGTTCACTGTTTTCTCATGTAAGAGTGTTTAGTGAGGCTATCACGAAATTTTTTTCTCAAAAGGTAGATAGATACAGGTTATGTTTATAAAGTCAAAACAAATGTTCCATGAAGAAATATGGTAGTACGGAATAAAGGCCTATAATACGGAGGAACAAACGAGAACAAGAAGAAACAATTATATTCTCCGAAAAGAAAATGAAACCCAAATCTAAGTTGCCAATAATCATAAATGGATGATAATAACACGAATCCCTAGTAACAGAAGCCCAAGGAATTGTAGCAAAAAACCTTCCTATTACATTACAGCCAAATTTCCCAGGCAACACCTAGAGTCCCATACAGCCACAGCATCCTTCCTTTCCCCCAAAATGGAAAGAATAATTTGAGCTCTATCAGAGTAATAAATTTAATTTATTAGTGTACTGAAAGACAAAGTCCTTTTTTTGTGGTACCATAGAAACAACAATTTTTTTGTAACTACCCAACTTTGCTGATCCTTCACAATTGGAAGACTTTTTTGTTATTAGCCTTCTCTGGAGGGGGATTCCTCTTACCCAGCCCCTAGGTTATTGCTTTTTCTTTAGTAATATATCTACAGGTTTCTTATTTATTTTTTTTTTTTAAAAAAAGTGCACTGGACTGAAGGATGAAAAGCTATCTGAACAAAATACAATAGCAGAATAGGCCTGATGAGCAAGCGTCTTCAAGGTCAGATGCTAACCTCTAGGCCAGCAGCTTTTACAAGTTCTCGAACTTCATGGTTCCTTCCTTCATGTACCTGCAAAAGCACATTAAGTTAGTCAGAAGCAGTTGCATAACAAGCACTGCATGCAGAAGAAGGTACTAATGCATTTTCCTCGACAAATTGCTGCATGGTGTCACAATCACGTTTGTCCAGGACGTGTTGCTGGTGGCCGTATGCCCGTTGCATGTCAAACCCCTCATGTTGTACCACTTTATTGCTTTCATGATGTATAGCTTTCTTTTTATATTTTTTAGGAATACGACATTTCAGCAAAATCATGTCTATGCCTAGTAGACTAAAAATGCCTCAAAATATGCTATAGAGGGATTGGTCGTCAATTCTTCCTACCTGGTGCTATATGTTATCTAAGCCATTGTGTTTCCTTTCTTGCTTACTAGTCTATAACATTACTTTCAACATTACTTTCCAAATCTCTTTCGAAAATCTTTATGCCCCTATTTTCTAAAATTTTCTTCTCAAAATGGGGCTAGAGGCTTAGGTATACATCGTTCGGCCAGAGGCGACACGAATTTGAACTGGCTGACTCACTCGGTGGTGAGAGTGAGTGCCGCACAATCGCTTGCAAGCATCCCGAGGGAGTGTGGTTATGACACATGGCATCAACAATAGTTGAGTGTAACTCAAATATCAGCAACAAAGCAAGAGACTTCGTAGGTCTATACAATTATTACTTCATGACCAATTAGATCAAACTAGAAGAATTGCATAAGCTCAGAGTGCAAAGAGATTTAAAAATTATATGGATGGAACTAAGCACCGTTATACGCAGACGAGATCTTGGTATGTCTGGCTGCTGTGGCAGTAACTCCACAGCATCTGGTATGCAATGGACGCCATCAATTACTGTTCCCTCACTGATAGTTATCAGGTTCTGCTTACTAACAGCACCATCTATTGCTGCAATGTATCTACAATTATAAAGAGCAAATGTTAGCATTTTCTGAAATCACAACAATCAAAGTTAATGTATTAGGAAGCACAATTATAAAACAGAAAAATGCTATAATTCAATTTTTTAATTGGGGAACAAGAACTAAAGAAGAAGATCAGTACTATCCCTTCCTTGTTAAAATACTAATCAACACAAAAGCTTAAGCTAATGGGCTTTGGTAAATTTAATTATATCAACAATCTAACACTCCTCAATTGTGGGCTTGAAATTTTTTAGAAGGTCCAACAAGTGGAAATCATTATTAATTAGGGAGAAAATCACATTACAAAGGGTTCGAACTCAGAACCTTCCGCTTTGATACCATGAAATTGTCTAGTATTCCTTTTTTTTTTTTCCGCACATAACACAACTATAAACAACTTTTGAATAAACACAAATAAGAGCAACTCTAGAAAAGGAAAAAAAAAAATATCCTAATCAAAACATAAAAACTAGTCTAAAACGATATAAGACCACACTCTGTTTGTCAAAAGGAAGTTTGAAACTTCACTTACCCTCCTAATATTGTATGTTGATGATATCATTCCTTCTGGAAAGATAAATCAGAATTGCAGGGCTTAAAGAAGCACTTGGCTCAGGAATTCGAAGTCAAGGATCTAGGAAATCTCAAATATTTTCTAGGGATGAAGGGTGCTTGGTCAAAAGGGGAATAGCTGTATTCCAAAAGATGTATGTGTTAGACCTTCTCAAAGAAACTGCAAACCAGCTGAATCTCCTATGGACCCACAAAAGAAACTTGGACTAAATCATGAGGGCACAGGTGAATAGGAGGAGATACCAACATCTTGTAAAGCGTCTAATCTATCTTTGTTGTGGGAAGGGTTAGTCAATTTTATGCATAGACTCAATGAAGAACATATGAAAGTTGTATATCGTATCCTTAGATATCTAAAGACGGCTCTTGGGAAAGAACAATTTTTTGGAATAAAAAATAACAAAAGAAACATTGAGGTAATCTTGTAACATGGAGAAGCAAAAGGCAGTTTGTGGTCAAGATGCAGCGCAAAAGCTGAATTTAGAGCACTTGCTCATGGTATATGTAAATGCATATGGATCAAGAGACTCAAGTGATTAGGAAAAGATTGTTTATCTCTAATATAGATGAGGCATGAAAATCAAGCTGCAATAAGTAGAATAAAGAATCTAATTCACTGTGATAGAACTAAACATGTTGAAATTGGTCAGCACTTTAGCTCAAAAAAAGTCAATAACGAAGTGATTCAACTAAACTATGTTCCTACCAAGAAAAAAATGGCGAATATCCTCAAGAAGCCTTTGCCAAGGCCTAACTTTGAAATTTTGAATAGCAAGTTGGGATCATGTAATATATATCAACCCACCTTGAGGGGGAGTGCTGTAAATTAATGTCAAAGTTAGGGCAATATTGAATTTTATTAATTAGGAAATTCTACCCTGATTTATCTTGTATCCTTTGAGGTCTTGTTTTAATGTTTTGATTAAGGTAAATACTTCTTTTCCTTTTCTAGAATTGCTCTAATTTGTATTTATTCTAAGGTTGGTCGTAGTTATGTGATATGAAAGAAAAAAATAAAAAAAAAAAACTAAAAAATTCCATTCCCCATCCCTGAAATGGTCGGTAGGCAAATGTTCCTGTCATTATCATTCAATAAATGCGCCCCAGATTTATAGGCCACAGCCCACAGACACTTCTGGTATGATGTTTGTGGTCTCATCATTTTTGGTTGATCTGTTGATCTTTAACTTACTTCATGAAATTAATGCCAAAACTTACTTTTGTATTACAATGCATCAGCAATAGTAAAGAATGAAAATACAATCACTTACTCCTTCGATATACCAGATGAAGGATGTGAGATACTTTGAGCAAAATCTCCTGAAAAAAGAAAGCAATGTGATTTTGCAAACAGTTCAAGATCTATCCTTTCAACTCCAATTTTTTTGTGGGGCAATCCTAATAAGGAAGCAGCCATAAGAAGTTTGTTGCATAACGTACCATCATTTGTCACTATAATCAACCCAGTGGTGGCAACATCAAGCCTGCCAACTGTGAACAGTCGTGGTTTGGGTTGTCCTGGATATGTTTTATGCTGCAAATGCAAAGTCTTAGTTGAATAATTTGCAAACAATATTTCATGAATCATGATGATAATAAGATTATCACTCCTTTCTAAACTTTCACTTGAAGTCGATATGACTAGTAGGTTCGACATACCCAACTCTTCAAATAATCATCAAATAGATTTATCACAGACTTTGACTCCTTTTTCCCAGATGAACAAATATACCTGTCGTGGCATTTTACAAGATCAGCAATGTAAGCACATAAAAGCCAAATTGCCAAAAGAAACTTGGGGTAGGAGAGGACAATTGATCGCAGAGAATGAGCGACAAACCCTTTTGGCTTGTTGAGGGCTAGATAAACTTTTGATGGTAGTTTCTTAGGAAGCCTATTTCCATTCACGTAAATAATGTCTCTTGCAGGATCCACCCGAGTCTACAGAAAGGTGGAATCATTTATTCCTTCATAGTTAAGACAAAAATCTATCTGACCCAAATAATATGCAAGCTAACCTGAGGCGTATTGCAAACAGAACCATTAACAGTCACGCGACCTTCAAAAATAAGCTCTTCACTGCTCCGTCTTGATGCCACTAATAAACAAAAGAGGTGTACAGTACCAACTATGAGATCTTACCGGGACAATTGTAATTAATGTAAACCGGACATTGCAGAAGAAGACAAGACAGAACACTCCATGACTAAACCATAAAACACAAAAGAATGATCGTGTACATTGTCTTAGTAGCTTAACTTTTAGATTATAAAAATTTCTAATTAAAATTTGTCCTTACAAACTTGACCAAACGATGTACAACTGAACTTTCATTTCCCACTCCTCCTAACAAGGGATGAGGCTAGCCAGAAACAACATGGTACCAATGATTCTACAGAAAGATTCCAACTTAAGTGACTACCACAAATGAAGTGGCTGAAGAAACAGGATGAGAATAGGGCATATCCCCATCTAACATTTCACAGATAGGTAAGTTGCATACTTTGAGCATCTCACAACAACTAATGCTCTTCCATCACTAAATATACAAAAAAAAAAAAAAAAAAAAAAAAAAAAAAAAAAAAAAAAAAAAAAAAAAAAAAAAAAAAAAAAAAAAAAAAAAAAAAAAAAAAAAAAAAAAAAAAAAAAAAAAAAAAAAA
>NW_019272028.1:2196063-2277552 GCF_002738345.1 Cucurbita maxima | reverse complement strand
AAAAAAAAAAAAAAAAAAAAAAAAAAAAAAAAAAAAAAAAAAAAAAAAAAAAAAAAAAAAAAAAAAAAAAAAAAAAGAAAAGAAAAGAAAAGAAAGAAGAAGAAGAAGAAGTATCATTGATGAAAAACCGAGTTTCATGGAGCAAATAAAAGAAATTACAAATGAGCAATACGAAAAAAAAATAGCCCATTACAAGAGGACCCCGAATGAAAACAACAATTGCAAGAGAAAAATCAAAAGATACCCATGTAAAAGGGCTCCAGTTGTTGGAGAGAATAGAAAGAGGATAAATTGAACATGTAATGCCACATGCCCCAAATTTGGAACCTGGATTAGGCACCTCATAGCCTCGACATTCCCCTGCATCTGTTGTGACATAACCACATTATCTACTTGTCTTAAACTGTTTCTAAGAGTAAAAACTATTCTTGCAGGCCAACACGGGTCTTTTTAGCATGTTTTATCCTCACTCACATTCTTCTTAAAAAATAAGGTCACCCAATATAGGATTCCTTCAAGCTAAGAACACTTTGGAATTCTTTTAATTGGGTCATCGAAAAGGAAAGTGCACCTTGTTAGTATAGGTAGTAACTTTCAATTTTTTTAAGTCTTTTTTAAGCATTATATCCTTAAGATCGCTCTCATTTGGATGTAGCTTCAATTCATTCAAGTACTCCTCCTTTACTCGGATGCCATATGCTCACTAGTTTCTGTCTTGGTTTGTCCCTGGACCACATCCTACTAGGAGAGGTCCTATTCTAATAGCATCTATAAAGCATCATGCCCAAGATTCATACCAGGATTTGAAACCCGAATTTGGTAGTTCATGGCTTCAGGATTCTTCTACATCCCTTGTGACATGACTACATTACCTACTTGTCTGAAAGTGCTTCTAAGAGTGAACTATTCTCATAGATCAATACGAGTCATTTTAGAATGTTTTATCCTCACTCACATGCTCCTCCTACATCTCTTGTGACATGACTACATTACCTACTTGTCCGAAAGTGCTTCTAAGAGTGAAAACTATCCTCACACAATAGGAGTCCTTTTAGAATGTTTTATCCTCACTCACATGCTCTTTAGGAAAATTTTCAAGGGGTCACCCAACATAAGATTGCTATAAATTAAGCACATCAACACATCCTTTTAGAATATTTTGTCCTCACTCACATGCTTCTTAGGAAAATTTCTAAGAGGCCACCATACACAAGATTGTTCTAAGCTAAACATGCTAAACTTTGGAGTTCCTATACTTGAGTCACCAAAAGGAAGGTGCACAATGTTAGTATAGGTAGTAACTTTCAGCTCTTTTAAGTCTTTCTTAAACATTATATCCTTAGAATTGCTCTCATTCAAATGTGATCTCAGCCTATTCATGTACCCCTCCTTTACTCGAGCGTCATAGAACAACTATTCGATCACAAATGCCCAAAATATCTCTACCCCTTACAGTTTCTCTCGAGCCAAATGTTCCAACATTTAATTTTAGAAACAACTGCTCATATTATCATGGTTTACTAAAGCTTAATTTTACGGTGCATGTTGATTAATATATATATAGTCTACGATTCATGGTTTTATGAGGAGAATGCAGCTCAAAGAGAATATTTGTAAATTCTGAAACTAGACATGATTCTACAATGCTAACTAAACCATAAGTGGATTGTTCCCTCCTATTTCCAAAACTCCTAGTCCATATAACTAAATATCTTCAAAAATAAACCAAACAAAGACGAGTAACCAACGCACCAACTACCAAACAGCAATAAGTAAAGAAAAATATAGCAAGCACAAAAGAATGGTGTATGACGGAACATGCCGAGCTCCTATAGCCAGAGTTAGCATTTTGCCTCATCAACCATCGGAAGATTGGTCGATACACTAAGTGCTATCGGGATAGAGAAGCACAAACCTCCAGCGGCAGCAAGAACTTTACTGAGACGTTGCGACGAGTCCCTAATATTCTCATTGTAAAATCTTCGAGCAGCCTTAGAATACTTGGGGGGTTCAGGAACGCGTTTATCAACAGAAACCTTCTTCTTCTTGGGCTTGGCTTCAGCCTCCGACATGGAATGAAGGAACCGTGTAGGAGGATGCGATTGGAGCTTGAGGTTGCCATCTTCGCCGCGAACTATCCACGGAATGAAGAGCTGACCGCCAGTGTTTTGATCAATAAACTGAAAAGAATCATCAGTTTTGGATTTAGGCTTCGGAGTTGGGGGCGCGAATGTGATGTTGAACTCCATTGAAGACGAAGACGAAGATGATCCATTGGGAGCGGAATTAGAGGAGAGAGAGCAGGAAATTCGAGAAATGGCGCGAATGGGATTGAGGATTAACGAAGGTTTTGAAAGAACAGAGAGTGAAGAAGCTGCTAATGAAACCATTTGTAATGGAAATTCTGATTCTGATAGTAAGCTCGCGGCTTCGCCTCTGGTTCGTGGATTGAAGGAAGGAGACGATTGAGACTCGCTAGTCAGCTCCTACAGCAATCGGATGATAATTTTATTTTTGGATTAAAATATATTTCCGCTCCAATTTTGAATTTCATTTTATTAACTACTTTTAATCTCTAACTTTATCCTATATTTTCAATATAAATAAATAAATAAATAAATATATATATAAGGAATTTAAAATTTGACTTTATTGTTAATTTTTATAAACAGAAAAATGTTGCATTTATAAATTTTAAAATATATTTACATTGTATTTTTTAATGCATTAAAATTAAAATTATTATTATTATTATTATTTTTAATTTATGTCACCCAAAATTAAAATTAAAACATAATCCCCTACCGTTTTTTAACTTTGAAAGGTAAGTTCAAAGAGGACAATATGAAACCTTCCCTTACCAAACGCGTTTTATAGCCTTGAGAAGTAAGTTCAAAGAGGACAATATTTGCTAGCGGTGTATGTGGGTCTGGTGGGTCGTTACATAAACGTTACTAATATTAATTACAATTTAAAAAACGTTTTTTTTAACAAAAAAAAAAAAATATATATATATATATATATATTATTTATATTATAAATAAGATTTTTATTTAAATTAATTAAATGTTATTTATTAAATAATATTTTAAAATTTTGGACCAATTAACTCAAATATAAAGGGAAAGTTCATTCTTACCGGGAAAGGCCGAGAGTCCAGAGGCCCAAACCACTCTACCCGCGAGCCCCAACAAGAACAACATTTCTTTCCGGGCGCGTGGCTTATACGCGCGATTTCTTCTACAAGCCGAACCAGGTCCAGTACTGATGTTTCAATCACGAACCCTAGAGCATCTTCTTGTCTATTGAAATCAACCATCATGTTCTCACTGTTTCTGAGTTCGACTCCATGGAATTGAATCCGAAGAAGCGATCGCAGTTCGCCCAGGAAGAATTGGTTTCTTCTCGAAGAATTCTGATTAATTAACAGAGGTTAAATTATGCGTCGTTGTATTTGAAGCTACCACTGTATATTTTATTTATGAAGAATTGTATTGTACTAAGAGAATCACTCCTTTAATTGTCGCGAAGATTATTGCTAAAATCGGTGTCATTTTAGAATCTGCGATTTTCGAGTGAGTTCATTCAACAATTGGAAATTACGGTTTTATTATTGTTGTTATTTTCAATATCAATGGCGGACTATGAGGAAGAAGGAAAAGGTTCGATTAGACCAAATTCCGAGGACGAGCAAGCAGAGCGAGAACCATCCATTTTCGAAAATGACGACGAAGAAGATGAGGATGATGGAGATGAGGATTTTGAAGGTGAGGAAGCTGAGACTGAAAATGATGAAGAACCACTCCGGAGGAAGCCTCTTTCCGATGCTTCCAGATTGATTGGTCACAGGTCCAAATTAGAGAACCTGGCTGAGCGAATGAGGAAGGAGAAGATCAGACTTCGGGTTCATGATATTTTGATCAAGGGAAACACGAAGACCAAGGAATCTATAATCGAAGCCGAAGTGGAGGCTATTAAGAATGCATCAACCATGCAAGAACTACTGGAGGCCGCTGGCGTAGCCAATGCCAAGCTCCAGAGGCTTGAGATCTTCGACTCTGTCAAGATTACACTTGATTCAGGTCCGCCAGAGCTCCCTGGTACTGCAAATGTCGTTATCGAGGTTGTGGAGACGAGCAACCCCCTCTCCGGCGAATGCGGTGCTTACACAAAACCTGCGGTAGGATTTTGTTCTGTAAAATATGTATATATTTGCGCCTGATGTGTGAATCAATAGCTCGTTGTTTGATAAGATATTGCTTGATTACAATGAAAGTGAAGTGCTTTTATAGAGTTGTCTATCCCATTCAATCTATATGGTTTGATATCTTGTATGTGTGCATACTTGAACATTTTAATACTTATTACATGTCAATTAGGAGCTATAATTTATCAACTCTGGTTCTCTTGTAATATGATCCCTCTGTTCAGATTCGAACTATGATTCCCTAGATAAATTTATTGCTTGTTTAACTGGAATTCGTGCATGAACTATTTGACTTGCAACCTGTTGGGAAGTTTGAAGTTGTATAATGCATTTGCAGGCTCGTTCATGGACCTTTGAAGGTTCGGTTAAGTACAAAAATTGGCTTGGATATGGGGATTTATGGGATGGCTCTTTGGCATACGGTCCTAATCAAACATCTGAGGTGAGTACCGGTGTTTATTTCCCAAGGCTGAAGCGATCAGTGACTCCTTTGGTGGCACGGCTATCCCTACTTTCCCAAGATTGGTTAGAGTTTTCATCTTACAAAGAACGGTCTTTAGGTCTTTCCGTTGGCCTATATTCAACAAAGTATCATGATTTGGCATACAGCCTTGGATGGCGCACCATAGCCGACCCTTCACAGATGGCGTCTAATTCGATAAGGAGACAACTTGGAAATAGTTTACTTTCTTCTCTAAAATATACTTTGAAGGTTGATAAGAGGAATTCTTCAGGGAGGCCAACTAGAGGCTATGCTTTTGTTTCTACTAGTCAAATTGGTGGCCTCGCACCTGATCACCGGAGCTTGCGCTTCGTGCGACAGGTTTTCTTCATTTCCTTTTGGTTCTCTTGTAACAATAAAAGACTTTCCCCAGCTTTTGTGTAGTTATTGATTTTCTGTTCCCATATTTTAACAGGAATTTGATCTACGTTATGCCATTCCTCTCGGCTTTGATCGTGCTGCCATGAACTTTGGAGTTTCTGCTGGTGTTGTCTTGCCTTGGGGAAATGGATTCATGAACAAGCCATCGCCCCTTCCTGAACGGTTTTTCTTAGGTGGTGATTTCTCTCCAGTATGCACCGTCGGAGGCCCAACAACTGTATGGGGTTTTAAGACACGTGGGATGGGGCCAACTGAGCCAAGGCGGGAAGTGAGGGGCGAAAATAATCAGGGTGAAAACAGTGATTCTCCTGGAAGGGATTTTGTCGGAGGAGATCTTGCTGTCACCGCGTTTGCTGATCTTTCATTCGACTTTCCAATTCACTGGTTAAGAGAACATGGAATCCACGGACACATCTTCGCTGGTGCAGGAAATCTTGCAAAGTTGACAGAGAATGAGTTTCGCAGTTTCTCTTTTCAGAAGTTCTTCGAAACTTTCCGTACCTCAGTAGGAGCTGGGATTGTGCTTCCAACAAGACTCTTCCAGCTAGAGGTCAGTCACGATCTCTGACTTGTGTTCATTATTTAGATACATAATTTATTGGCCTGGCTCTGATCTCTGTTTTTACGTGTATATCCCATGCAATGCCATGCTTGCTGTTTCCTTTTTATTATTCTTCTATCGAACAGAAACGACACCGAAACACTGTTATAGGTTGCCTTTTGATTTTATTCGTATTTGCTACTGATTTGAGTTTGGTTCTATGAGCAGGGGAACTTCTACTACATATTGAAGCAGCAAGAGCATGATCGTGGAAAAACTGGCTTTCGGTTTAGCATATCTGCCCCATCATAAACCATGAATTTTGACGAGGTTTGATAAATATTCAGGTTTGATTGAATTTGTTTCTCTTGCTCAATGACAGTGTCCTTGCTGAGTTATCAGTTCGGACTGGATTAAAAAAAAAAAAAAAAAAAAAAGTTTCCTTTTAAACATTTGGGAAAGTGAAAAAGGAAGGAAAAAATAAAAGAAAAAAAAGAAAACCTTTCTCTTCAACCACGAAGATTAGAAGAATAATATGACTTGTGATGATGTATTGGAACAGGTTATGGAGGTCTCCCCTCGCATTTGGTTTCATCGACCCAAATGGGAGGATGAATTTTTGTAACTCCATCTGTGAGATTGGACTAGTTTGTTTCATAGCCTATATGATTTCTGGTTTTCCTCCACTCCACCAGGTACTTTATGCACACCATTATCAATTTTCTTTTGATAAGAGTCCACGACCTTTATGCCTCCATTTTTGTGTTGTTCTTTCTGTTTTTTAAATTATTCTTGTAGGATAGCTGAAATGCTTTACGATTCATTTTTCTCCTGAAATTTGGATTATGATTCTATTAGATTAGGAAGCTTCTCAAAATGGATACTATTCCCAAAGAGCATAAGTGAAAGTAGTATTTAATTTGAACGAATATAAATTTAAAATCAAATAGTTGGTTATTAAACACAACTTAGTTTATCAGTTCTTAGAATTATCAAGTATATTTTGTAGCATTTTCATACAACGATGTTGAATTGCACATATTATATGCATCATATCTATTCTGCTTCCCTTTTAAGACCATGTGATTCGTTTCCAAGAAAAACTCGGTGACCATCGTACACTATTAAAATTATTTGGCAAATGGAGTGGGAGTTGATTTCTCGTGGCTTTAGTTTGGACTTTTCCAAAAGGCCTCACACTACTAAAGATAGGATTTATTGATTATAAACCTAAGATCATTTCCTAAATTAGTCGATGTTGGAAGTCAAATAAAGACTGGATAGGTTTTATTTATGTTCATGGATTGAACTCAACAGTTGTGTTTTTTTTTTTTTTCTTTTTGAAAAGTGCTTTTGGAGTTTTTGATCAAAATTTCTAGTTTGAATTTTTAAAATGTAAAATTCTGTTATAAAATAGAATGAAATTGATGTATTCTATTATAAATTATAATAACTACCAGAATTTATATTTTAAATTGTGCTCATAAAATTAATTAATAACAATTTATATTCAAAGTTGATAACTATAATTAGTTTTATGGTTTAAAAAGTTATTATCAAACTCATTTTTTAATTACTTATATTGAAATCAGTTACCACATGAAAATATAAAATACGAAAATCTCAATTTAAAAGAATATATATAGACACCGACGCCATTCCACTAATTTTGGTTTGAGAACTGAAATGCCTTTTCTTTTTAATTATTTAATCTTTCAAAAATTTCAAAATTCACAGTTTCAAGAATTTTTATGTGGCGCCCACTCACTAATATAAAGCAGCCTACACAAATTTTTCATCCCTCTTTGAACTTCAAATTGCAATGTACAATAAATATTTTGAGTTATTTATGCCTTTGGTATGTGTGTAGGGTGGTGCCGATATGGTGCATGGCATATTCTCGGCCAAGGGCAATTACAATTTAAAGGACAAGGTGCAAAGTATATGTATTTTCATCTGATGTGTTTGATCATAGCTGTGTGTGTGTGTCTATCGAGTTCTTGAAACATTCTCCTCTCCTGCCCGGTCGGGTGGGGCTGAAAAACCTTGAATTCAAACGATAAGAGATTACAATCACGAACACGTGTGAACGGATCTATTTAAGAAGCAGAAAGCATTAGAAGAACTCACTAATCATGTTTTCCATCATGGAACTGGGCATTTCTTGAAGACTTGAAAGTTTCTAAAAATTTCTTGGCCTTCTGCAGTTCTTGGTTCTGCCTTGACTTATCCCAATTATGTTCAGCCGCCAATATCTCAATTACTCGAGGCAATGCGTGGTTAGCAGCATGTGTGTCGAGGAATGCGAGACGTGATCTTCTGGCGATGAAATCTACTGCGGATTCACAGTACTCATGCCGAGCACAGTATGCAACCTCAGCTTCCAAGAAGGGGTAACCATGAGCCAATCGCTTCCCCAAGCTCTCATTCTATCATAAAAAAGAAAAAAACTGGATCAATCCTTGAAAACTGGACTACAAACAGGCTCTACAAGCTAAAGGTCATCATTTTTATAGAATATATATGCCTTCCGCTTCTCTTGAGTTTGCTTTACATCGTAGAGTGTATCATTGTAATGGTCTAAGTCTACCGCTTGCAGATATTGTCATTTTTGAATTTTCCCTTTTGGACTTTCTCACAAGGTGTTAAGACGCGTTTTAAAAACCTTGAGAGGAAGCCTGAATGGGGTCATTTTTTAATTTTCCCTTTTGGACTTTCTCACAAGGTGTTAAGACGCGTTTTAAAAACATTTAGAGGAAGCCCGAATAGGAAAGCCCAAAGAGGATAATATCTGCTAGTGGTAGGCTTGAGCCATTATAAATAGTATTAGAGCCAAACACCCGGCGATATGCTACCTTCTTTGGTGTGCCAGCGAGGACGCTGGTCCCCGAAGGAGGATGGATTGGGGTCCCATATCGATTGGAGAAAGGGAAGAGTGTTAGCGAGGACGCTGGACCCCGAAGAAGAGGGATGAATTGTGAGATCCCACCTCGATTGGGGAGGAGAACGAAATATTTTTTGTAAAGGTGTGGAAACCACTCCCTAGCCCGTCGTTATATTCATTTTATAGAATATATATGCCTTTAGCTTTACACCATTACACCATAGCAATGTATAGAGAGAAACACAAACCTGAGCTATAGCAGCCACTCTTTCAGCTAAAACCCCATACGCTTGTGATAAATGTCTTGCAGCTGCAGTATCCATAACGCCGGGGACAACTTTACCTCCAAGAGTCTTCTTCATACGTAAATATTGTTGAGCTAAGGCAGTAAAATATGCAGGTTCCCATCCATCTCCACCAACTAGCCGCAGCTTGTCAGTTACACATTCATTTGTTGGCTTCAGCTTTCCAGACTTTATAGCTGCACTAACAGCATCTTCTGCCATGCTGAAGCCAGTTCCAATCAGAACTATAATTGTGGTAAAAAAAAAAAAAAAAGTATGACGACCGTATAGACCAGATAATTTTAATCACAGCCAAGATAATAGTACCCCCGATAAGTAGTCCATTTCCCACCAGTAATTGTGACAAATCCAGGATAATCTTCACAAACAACATGTTCTCTTGAACCATTCTCGGTACTTTTAGCTGACGGATTTATAGCCAAAGGACGAATACCACTCCAAGCTGAGAGAACATCTGTTCGCCGCACCTAACATTTTCAGAGGAATTGGGTTTGGTCCCATGAAGACTATATCAAACGAATGAAATAGAAACATAATTGTCTGTCTAGTGCAAGTGAAGCTAACTAGAACAATATATAAACAACTTTTCAGGGGCTAGAGAGGACTTAAACATTGAAATGTATACATAATCCATAAATTATCCATCAGGCACAATCCGAACCTAGTAAGCAGTTAAAATGATATCACTAATCAACATGTGTAACAGGTGACTATTAGTTCCAAAGATCGACTACAAAACAGTAAATAAACGACCGTCTGAGTTATTTTTGAACTTATTATCCTTCACATGCAAACTAGGTGTATTAGAGACGTCAAATACTAAATCTAAAGAACTCTGAGATCCCACATCGGTTAGAGAGGGGAACAAAACATTTCTTATAAGGGGTGTGAAAACCTCTCACTAGCAGACGTGTTTTAAAAACTTTGAAAGAAAGTCTAGAAGGGAATACTCAAAAGCAAACTGTGAATGTTTGATTAATCCACCACACCTAAATGGTGTGAAAGTTGTCTTATTTATAATCAAATAAATTACAAGGATATAGAAATAGTAATAAATGGAAATAACAATAAATGGAAAAATACCTATGATAATAAGACAAATATTAGATATTTGCCTTATAATAAAATATCAAATATAATATATATGGTAAACTATAATTTCATACTAAATATTCTTAACACCCCACCAAGATGCTAACAACCCGATTCTTGGCCATAACTATAATTTCATACTAAATATTCTTAACACCCCACCAAGATGCTAACAACCCGATTCTTGGCCATCAAAAATTGCAGAGGGATCGCCGCTCATCGGCGATGCTGCCTTGGCTTCGGCGAGAATATATCTAACCCATGAAGAGGGATTGTCGCTTAGCGACGATGCTACCGCAAGCTAAGCGTCGGATTTAAACGAATGTGAAGCTTGAATCTGAAAAATTCAAAGAGGTTGAGAAACACTTTTCATGAAGATGCTAACAACCCGATTCTTGGCCATCAAAAATTGCAGAGGGATCGCCGCTCATCGGCGATGCTGCCTTGGCTTCGGCGAGAATATGTCTAACCCATGAAGAGGGATTGTCGCTTAGCGACGATGCTACCTTGGCTCTGGTGAGAATATTTCTAACCCCAAGAAGTAGAAGGGGAAATCTAGAGCAAGAGACAAAGACAATGTTGAAGCCAGAAGAGTCACCACATTGGGTGAAGGAGCCAATTTTGGCGAGAAGGGCAGTCGGAAGAGTCACCTCATCGGGTGAAGAAGCCAATTTTGGCAGGAAGGGCGGCGGCAACTTGGTTGGCGAATAGGCCAGTGCGGCACCCAGATTCCGAAGGTAAATCTCTGCAAAAGGTTGATAGGTTTAGGTTAGGGTTTATGTGAAGGATGAAGGTTGATTGGGAAGAAAATGAGAGAGACTATATTGGCCAAAGGGAAAACCGATTTGGTTGGAAAAGGTGAGGTTGTATGTACAAAGTATGACGAAAGGTGATTTGGAGGTCAATAGGGTGGAGCCGAAGAGTAATCAATCGGCTCCGACTACGGCAGCCATGAAGACTGCCCCTGCGGCGTCAAAACCAGCAGGGGTGGTGGAGAAGAAGATTAAAGGATTCAAAAGCCATTGAAAAGAAAGGATCAGAGTTGTTAAACCGAAAGGGCTCTGATACCATGTGAATGTTTGATTAATCCACCACACCTAAATGGTGTGAAAGTTGTCTTATTTATAATCAAATAAATTACAAGGATATAGAAATAGTAATAAATGGAAATAACAATAAATGAAAAAATACCTATGATAATAAGGCAAATAGGCAAAATAAAATATCAAATATAATATATATGGTAAACTATAATTTCATACTAAATATTCTTAACACAAACCCAAATTCTTTCCACTGTTTGGAAACTTAACACAGATATTCATACGAGCAAATTATATTGAAAAAGAACAAGAAAATTGATTGTAATTTTCACCCAATTACAACAAAGCAGGTATTACTAATCAATCAAATACCTTTTTTGGTAAGAATACAGAATCACATACCTTCACGTTAAGGTAATCAGAGATTGCATCCAGTATAAACTGGATTTCATCCTCGTGAGGCTCAGGAAGCATAGTGATGTCTGCGTTGGAATCTGAGGTTCCAGCAACCGTTCGTCCTAACCATGGCAGCATAAAAACCACACGCCCGTCCTTAGTCATGGGAACAATTAGACCCATTCCTTCGGGGGAATAATAATCAGGGAGAACCACATGGACACCACTGCTGGGATAGATCACAGCCACTGCCTCTTTATCAATCATCTTTCTCACTGAATCACAAAATGGTCCAGCAGCATTGACAATCACCTTTGCATAGGTATCAAACTCTTTACCTAGAACAAATAAATAGTTAGTGAGGATCAGATAAATAAAAGGAATGTATAAGCCAGTCTAGACTTTTATTCATCACTCCAATACTTGCTCATTTGAGTAATTTCAACTAGCATCTGCGTCAATTAGCCAAACACAAACCCATGTGAAACTTTAATTCCTGCGAAGGATTGTTGTTAGAGGAGTCCTAGATCATGAATTTATAAATAAGAAATACATCTCTATTGGTATTTGGCATTTTGAGAAAATCAAAAGTAAAGCTATGAGAGCTTATATTCAAAGTGGACAATATTATACCATCGTGGAAGTCTGTGATTCCTAACAATTGCAGTGATCTAAAATCAATATAGGAAATTGATCAACAAACAAGAGTGTTTCTAGGCTTCTAGACATGAGTTCAAGATGATAATTTGACTGAGCCCTCTGTTCTCAACTGATGTCCAATCCTTCAACAGTAATTGCCACAAGGCAACAAAAATCAAGTGGGGAAAGGGTACGAAGAAACTTTTTTCTTTTCTAATCCTGAAAATTCCAATTCAAGTAAAACTAAAAGCATCCACATGAAACTGCCCAGAAAAATTCAATAGAACTGGAAAAAATAAAAGGAGCTTCCAACAAACTCAACTCAGATATAGAAGATTGCATTAGATGTGATTGGCACCTGACAAATTGTCACGAATCCGCGCACCAATAATTCGATCACTACCCTCATCCTTCAAAAACCCCACAACTTCAGCATAGTTAAGCACCGCCGCACCAGCCAGAGCGGCAGTACAAGCCAGCCCCACATTAACCCGCGAGTCATTCATCTGTCCATCGTAGTACACCACAGTGCCTTTCAAACTTCTTCCCTGGCCGTCCGTAGCCAGGGTAGGGAAGAGCTCCACAGACTCTTGAGCGGAATAGTACCTTGACAAGTGTAAGAGGCAGGGACCAGAAACAAAATCGTGCATCTTCAACCCAATCCAATAGTAAACGACCTCGAACCAGTCAAAACACGGCGTCATACACGGCAAAACATGGCATAGATGTGGTGCATTTTCGATGAACTGCTTTCGCTCTTTAAGCGCATGAAACACCAGTTTAAGCTCCTTATAATCCAAATTAAACACTGCGTTCTCCACATACCGTACGCCTGAGAACGAATAGAAGGCATTTCAGCTTCCATTAACTCAAAACGGAATAAAACTTAATCCTAAATTGACATTCGATCCATTCATATCCAAAATTTGAACAAATGAACAACAACAGAACTTCAGATTCTTTAAATTCACAATACCTCCATGAATGAGCTTCGTCGAACGCGAAGACGTACCGGAAGCGAAATCCTCGCGCTCAACGAGGCCAACACGAAGTCCACGAGTAACAGCATCGAGGGCGACGCCACAGCCCGTAGCGCCTCCGCCGATGACGAGAATGTCAAGAGGATATAAAGAACTAGCCCTGATCAGAGCCGACTCCTGGACTGATCGCCGCGGGACGACTGCAGTTGGATCATTGATCTTACTCCTGTAGGACTCAAGCGCCTGATCACTGGTACCACGGTCATTGGAGGAGAGAGAATGATGAAGAATAATTGAGCCGCCAGCTGCGGTGGCTACGACGGCGACGGCGACGGCGAGCTTACTCAGCCGTGAGACGGTGGCCATGATGGTTGTGATTCAGACACAGGATTAGCGGGAAAAAAAGGGACGATACCGTGGCTTGAAAGGGACTCGTAATGAATTTATGAAAATAAATATAAATAAAATAAAATATAATATAAAGAGAAAAGGAATATATTATCGTGATAAGCATGCAATGAGCTTTTATTTTTTTTTTATTTTTTTTTTTAACTAATTTCTAAATTAAATATATATATTTTAATTCAAGTGATGTTTTCCGTGGGTTTAAAGTTATTTTGAATATAATTTTGTTATTATCGATAAATGTTAAAATTCACAAACTACAAATTTAGAGTTAATAATAAAATTGGAAATTTATTATTTTATTATTTTATTATTTTATAGTCCTCAAAATTTTCAATTATTTATATCAATTTATTAGTATTATGCTACAAAAATTAATTATAAATTTCTTTTTAATATTATTATAAGCTACTTTAACTTTATGGGGGAAATTTTTATTAAAAAGTTTAAAATAAAATATGTATTTCACTCTTATTATTATTATTGTTTTATAATCATTGTAAAGTCAAATAAAGTATTGTTATTTATTATGGGACAATTTAATAATTATTATAAAAAGGGATGAATTTAAATATTTATTAGAAGATGAAGAATAGTGTGATTAAAAAAATCAAATAAATATATAATGAAAGTATAAGTAGCCTTAAAATAAGGAATATAATAAAGAGGATGTAAAAGAAATAAATATATGAATAAAACTTAAAAGATGGACTATGAAGGAAATATTCATGGAAATTTTACATTTAAAACATAATAAATAAATTAGATAGACAATTAATGTTTTTTTTTTTTTTTCTAAGAACTATTACCTCGGGTCTAGATTCGTCATTAAAAGCATTCATGTCAAACGATAAAACAAAACAGGTTGGAGAAGCATCTACGGGTAAAACATCTTATCCATATAATTGCTTGTCACCTACGCTTTGCCGTCCATTCAAACTTTACGAACCAAAGTATGGTATCACGATAAAAGAGTTGAGGAAGGAGATGAGCCAAACAAGGAGTCTACTGGAGGGGGTTCATTAGCGGAGACTCTTGGAACAGTTGGAGTAATCAATCCCTGGATGTACTATGGGAGACCGTCAAGTACATCTAGCGGCAAAGATCAAGGGGATCATATTTGGACTTGTGACACAAGGATTTTTTTGCACGCAACAAATGATGTATTTTGTTTCTTTCTCACGAACCATGGGAACGACAAGATCCCAAAGGAGCAAAAGACAGTTTATGACGAAGATGTGAATTTTAACTAAATTATATGTATTCAATTGAAACTAAAAAAACTATATAGGTATAAAATTAAAACTAAGAACCAAATTATATTAGCAAATTTAAAGCTAGATAAGGTTGACCTGATCAACCGGTGAAAGGGCATTTGGAGTTTCGAAAATTCTAGGCATCGAATTAAACTTTTCATATTGTTCTTTTTTTTTTTTTTTTTAAAAAAAAGGAGAAACCTAAGTAATGTTTATCAGTCACAGCAAACATAGTCTATAAATGCAGCATATGGTTTAAAGGGGAACGAATCTTTCACCATTTTCATCTGTTTAACGTTACACTTCATCCTGAAAATACCAACAAGCCAAAGCAAATAACAAAGCCGAACACTGCCCGACTTGCCAAAACTATACACGAGTCACACGGGGGCAAGCTGTTTTGTTTTTTTTTTGTAAAATAAGCTTCGGCTGATAAAATAATTCATGTCGCAGCTGAGTTCCGATCATGATGAAGTGGGTCGTGGCAATCGCTTTGCAATCTCCTGCCAAACCAAATAGAGAAGAAATGGTTGAAGTCGAAATGTAATTGAACTGAAACAGTTGAAGGAATCTACAAAGCCATGGATCTTTATCGCCCCCTCTCAAGACGAGTGATATATATTCCAAGAGAAACTTTAGATGGAAACGAACTAGGGTCTCATCAAGTGAGCACGACAACTATGGAGCATCGTCACATAATTCAAGCAGGGAAAGTATGTAATCAAAGGAAAAGAAGATATGAACAGAAAAGACCATGACATTATTTTTTTTTAAATCCAAATTATTTGCTGTTTCATAAAGCGTCAAGTAGAAGCACAAATTAGTGGCACAAATTAGAGAGAGGGGCGTACAATAGAACATGCACCACAGACGAATTGGACTGTGGGAAAAAAGCATTCGAATCCAACAAACAATAAACAACAAATCAGCTAAGAGCTAACAATCCAACAAACAATAAACAACAAATCAGCGAAGAGCTAACAGTCCGAAAATTTGCAATAGAAATTGGTATACTTGTTCATCCCGATGTTCACCTCTTAAAATATCTCATATACGTAGGCAGGAACAAGTGAAGGAGTCAGATTTATGATGTCACACCACAGAACCTTTATTCTAATGGTGGTGGAATAATTCCTTCTCGAAAGAAAAAATCTATATTGGACAAGATAAAAAGTAATGTGCGACTTGAAGGACATGATCTACTGTGGATTCTTACACCCACCATTTTATATTATATAGGAATGAAGATGCTCTTGACTCGACACCGTTTGTAGATGGGATGACCTATTACATGCTAGAGCTTATCAAGAAGAATTAAGTTCCTTTTTTTAAGATTAAAAAAAAAAAAAAAAGTCAATTATCAATTCAATATAATATTGAATGAATGCTAAAGCACTCGCATATACTTTCATGAGTCCATATACAAAGTATCTTCCTCCACCGAGCTCGAGTTATGGAAGAAGAAACCGAGAAGAAAGTATCAACAACAACAAGTTTTATTATGGAACAACTCATGATGTCTTTTGCTTATGTTCAATATATAATGACCGAGTTTGAAGACAAGAAATTCATGTGAGAAAACATAAGTAAACAGCCACAACTTTAAGGGTGGCATAGATCAATCATGTCAATATAGAATCACCAATAGAAACCTAAGATGAACGTTCAGACAGCACGAAAATCAATTCGACACTTTATGGAGTTAGAATAATGTTAGACACAACCAACCACCAGCAAACCGCTGGGGTGAAAGAACGTTCCAACTTCACACCTAATGGAGTTCAACACTATCATCAATAGAGAATTGGTCAACTACAAAGAATATCATTAAGTTTACTGGTTATGACAATGAATTAAACAACACTCAGCAATATTCAAATATCATTCACATGCACTATAAAAACACGGGCGGCAGAAAATAATAGAACTGTTTAATACTACTCAGCCTACAATGGATATCACAAAAATAGCTATACAAAATGGTCTACCTCAAAAAGGCAACTATGAAAGTGATAATTAAAGGATGCAATCAGGAATACCTCAAACAGCTCATTTATATTATCTGCAGTCTTAGCAGATGTCTCAATAAAGAACATTCCATTCTTCTCTGCATACTCAGTCCCATCCTTCAAAATTGAGACATAATTATCTCAAATTAGTGAATTTTAGATACTTTTTGTTCATTTTGTAAAAACAAAACAAAGTAAAAAAGAATAAATAGAGAAGATGGGAGAAGTAAAATGCATTCGATCGAATAACACTGAATTTACCTGAATGGATACTTTCCTTTTCTCTTGGAGATCAGCTTTGTTACCGACCAATGCCAAAATGATATCAGGGCTGCCATGCTTTTGCAGCTCCTGTAAGTGTCCAATACGAAACGTGAAGATTGTGATTAGTTAAAGGATAACCAGCTCAAAACGAACACATTAATGAAGGCATTGTTAGGTTTTTCCCTCTTGAAAAAATCATGGCTCACATTCAACCAAGCCCCTTTTCTATGATTTTCTACTCAAAATAGGACTGTACTTTGTTAACATGATCAGCATTCATTGATTTGAAGCCAGAAAAGGTATAATGAAAAACTGTATTGTCTCCAATGGAAACTTCCATAACAGCACTCTTTTTCTTGGAAACTGATTAACAAAGAAGTCCCATAAAAAGAAATGATTGCTTATCAAGAGGCAAAGATGTAACACAAGGTCGACAAGGTTATCCACAATTTTCTTAAAGGAGTA
Source organism: Cucurbita maxima (assembly GCF_002738345.1). Taxonomy (NCBI): domain Eukaryota; kingdom Viridiplantae; phylum Streptophyta; class Magnoliopsida; order Cucurbitales; family Cucurbitaceae; genus Cucurbita; species Cucurbita maxima. Next base: position 2,260,183 of record NW_019272028.1, on the reverse strand, counting down.
GCGCAAGGTAACCCAGAATTTTAATAAGCACACATCATAATCACATTGCCTGTAAACTTACAAGGGAACAGATAAGTAGCGAAACATGTAGTTATCTGGTGATCAATCCATAGATTAAAAAGAATTCCATTCGTTTCATATTTGGCCATTAGTGAGTAGCAGCTCAATTAACGAAGAATTGCCTCATAGTTTTTGCTTCCTTTCGGCATAATGGCTATGGAAGCAGGAAATTTAGTTCATGTACAAAAACTATTTTATCATTTTAAAACATACCTTAACCCAATATTGAGCTTTGGCAAAGGAATCAGAGCTTGTTATATCATATACGATAACTGCAACTGCCGCACCTCGATAGTAAAGTGGAGCTAATGCAGCATACCTAAATCAACAGAGAACAACATTGATAACCTCAAGCAAAAATAGCTCCTGTAAACATGAATAAGCTAGATAAGGTCTACCAATGTATCAACCCAAGCCCACCGCTTACAGATATTGTCTTCTTTGGGCTTTCTCTTATGGGCTTCCCTTAAAGGTTTTAAAATGCATCTATTAGGGGGACCACATCCTTATAAGGAATACTTCGTTCTCCTCTCCAACTAATGTGGGATCTCACACTACACCCTTGGGAGCCAGCGTCCTCGCTAGCACACCACTCGATGTCTGGTTTGATACCATTTGTAACAGCCTAATCCCACCACTAACGGATATTGTCCTCTTTGGGCTTTCCCTTCTAGACTTCCTTCAACGTTTTAAAACGCGTCTACTAGGGAGAGGTTTCCACACCCTTATAAGGAATGCTTCGTTACCCCTCTCCCACCAATGTGGGATCTCACAACCAATCACAATATTGTTGCTGGCTAGAAGTTAAAAATACACCATAGAGGATAGCTACTAGAGATTTCGATAATCCTACCTCTCTTGCCCAGCAGTGTCCCATATTTCAAACTTCACTGTTGTAGAATCCTGTAAAGCTATTGTTTGTGACAAGAATGATGCCCCAACAGTTACCTGAATTTTCTCAACAAACATTTCTAATCAAAAGATTGTAATGACTTTGGGAATGAAATGATCAAGACATAAATTTTTCGTTTTAAGCATCAATTTATTTTAAGAATTTATGGCCTGTAATATAATCCTGACCTTAGATGTTGGATCAAACTGACCACGAACAAAGGAAAGAACAATACAGCTTTTACCAACGCCAGAATCACCCAGCAGGACAAGCTGCATAAGATATCATAAAAACTTTTAAGCTTTCTAAGGAAGCACTTATCTGTAACATCAAAAATCATTAAATTCAAAGAAAAGGCAGCCATTTGGTAGCTTCTTAAATACCTTGACGCGCAAATTCTTTGAATCAGCTGCACTATTCTCTGGATTAACCCCACCCGATGGCCCAGAAGCTCTGTCTGCACAATAAACTCCTCAAAAATCAACACACTCGACATAAAATCCCATCAGAAAAAGTAAAAAATTGAAAGATACCTAAGATAAAACCCACCGAACCCTAATGTCCCCATTAACGAAACAACAATGATAATAATAATCAAGGAACCAAGAGAACTCCATAATTAACAACGTAGAACTGACCAAACAATCAACGTCTTAAATTTTCAATACACTCTTTGATCAGACTTAAATAGACAAATAAAGAATCGAAAACCCCTAAAAAAAGCTGAAGAAACGAAATTCGAGAATTGAAAATACCTGGGACAGAGGAGGAGCAACCCATGGCGATCAAGGGTATTTGAAATACCCGAGCCAAGAAATTTGCTGTTAATTGAACTTTCGTGGAGTCTACTGAGCAATTTTCTGCAAAAGAAAAGAAGAAACTTACGCCCTCGGGACTGGTTCGTTAATGGCTGTCATAAGTCTTCCCAATATTTCACAACTCAACTTTCAATTGAATGGCGAAGGCGAACGACATCGTCTCGGCCTGAATCAAAACGACATGTCGGATTTCATAAGACCCGAACCGGATCCGATACGCCGAAAAAAAGAAAAGCCAAATGGGCCAGGAAATGAGTGGGCCAATTGGGCCGGACTTCTACATAGGTCGTCGGTGATTCCTTTTATTTTATTTTCCTTAAAAATAAAATTCCTCCTAAAAACGCCCCATTTTTATCATAATTTCATTTTCTAAAAAATTACCAATACACAATAAAAATTAATAATAATATATATATATATATATATATAAAAAAATTGAAAATTACATCTAAAATTTTATTTTTTAACCGTTGAATTAAATAAAATTATAATAAATATATGTGTATATATATAGGTTTATTTATAATTAATTTAATCCTATACAAATAAAAAAAAAACAGGAGCTAAATATTTTTTTAATTTCATACCACCTATATATATATACATATATTTATTATAATTTTATTAGTTCAACGGTAAATAAAATTTTAGATGTAATTTTTAATTCAAAAATATTTTACCCCTTCACATTTTACTTTTATAAAAAAATAAAAAAATTATATACCTGAAGGGTTGGGTTGGGTTAAGTTTATTATTTAAGAAGGGTTACTTGAAAAATGTCTCAACACGACTCAACCTTAAACTCACAGACAATAATAAATATTTTATCCTTTTAGTCTTGAAGTTGAAGGCCCGAGTACATGGCCATCACATAAATTATTTATTGAAAGTTTTCTAAACCACATAAATTTGGCTGGTTTTTGTTTCGTTAGAAAATTTGAACACATCCACTTTAGATTAGTTGTTTCCTCTTTTAAAACGTCTATTGTCGATTGAAGATAAGCCTACTTTCATGTAGATAAGCTTATCTTATACTATTTCGATAGAGTTTGACTTGAAAATAAATGGATCATATAACTTAATGACGAGTACGACGTGCTTCGTTGTTTTAGAAGACAAACTAAGCTTTTGTTTGATATGAACAAGACACTTAATTTCTTGTTTGATGTGTGAAAATTGACCAACTGATGTATTTAACTCCTTTAAGCCTAGGAAGTAGCATTGTCTTGTCAACTTATATGTCTTCTAGTCACATCGACGTTTTTATATTGTTGTAAATTAAGTCGAATTAGTTACGTACGAAAAAAAGGTCATGAAAATAGTAAGAAATACGACATAACAATATACGTTCATTTACGATCATGGAAAACTTAATGGTTTGAAAAAAATTCGATGACTTAAAACCCAACTCAAACCCTACCGACGAACACCCGTAACGTTATACCAAGCTCGAACTCACACGACAATGATCAAGTCCTTTAGTTTAGGGGACAACTCCATCTGAAGGATAAGGAAAATATCAAACAATTTGGACAAACTTGCTTTTTTGATTGTGATCTTCAAATCTTTTCAAAACCCATGTGGAAACCCTTTAATTAAATTAATCATTCAATTGAGGAGCCCTTATATTTATTATTATTATTATTATTATGATTAGTGAATGTTCTAACTGTTCTTGATCTTTTGTGGACCGTTCAATATTGTGAGATCTACAAATTTTTAATTTTTTATTTCGGTTAAGTTTATTGTGAATTTCTCGTTCAAAGAGATTATGCTAGCTAAAAAGTTTTCTAACGCTAATTGGTGGCACAATTGGACTCTTGCGACAGTGGACTAGTGGTTGTGCAACACTTGTTTTAACCCGGAGAACTAGTCAGCCATGAGAAATTTGAAGGATAGCTTAGATGTATGCTCGAGTCTCGAGTCATGTTTGAGAAAAATGTTTTATAACCTCGGTAGGAAGAAGTGACAATTAGTCATATCCTTATTCAGTACATTTTGGGACATTTTAGTCCGGTCCGTGTAGACATGATTTTGGTGACCGGTCATACACCCTCGTTTTGAAACAATATGAAATGCTAAAAACCTATCTAAGATGAAGGCATGTAAAAGAGATTTGGAACGAGCATGCAACCATGAACAACATGTCTTGAACAAGCATGACCTAACATCCGACTTGCAGCTATAGATAACATGTCTTGGACAAATATGACTGTGACACTCAACCCCTTTTTCTGAATTCGTTTCTTTATATAGAAATGCCCTTTTCTAAATTTTCGTTAGAGTTATAATAAATTATTCAAATATTATGTCTTTTTGAAATAGGTAACACGCTTAAAAGAATTGACACTTACTACTTATACCAATAAGATGCACGTTCTTTTTTCAGTGATTCAATCGTAGTAACTTCAAAATTAAATGTGTTTAGCTCGGAGAAATTCTATATTGAGTGACTTCCTGATACTTTTTTCAAAAATCATGTAAGTGATGATGATATGCTAAAAAGACCCGTAATGGTTATGGAGATAGTACTCTTAATTGGATGATGAAAGTCCCACATCGGCTAATTTAGGGAATGATCATGGGTTTATAATCAAAGAATACTCTCTCCATTGGTATGAGGTCTTTTGGGAAACCCGAAGCAAAGCCATGAGAGCTTATGCTCAAAGTGGACAATATCATACCATTGTGGAGAGTTGTGTTCGTCTAACACTCTTCACTCTTAGAAATGACAAGTAGATAACGTTGTCATATGAATCTCGAGCATGTGACGGTACATATCATGTCATATCACGAAAGAAGCAAAGAGGAAGGAAGTGTAGTTTTCTTCTTCCCTTGCACACATTAGAGCCCACAAGAAAGAGGAAAGTTAGGGGAAGATGCAAAGGGAGGCTTTGGCATTGGCATTGGCGTTTGGGATTTGTTGATAAGACCATCCCACTTTTTATGGGACACTACTCCTTGTATTCCTTCCGAAACAAACGTCTTTTCGAGTTCACCATAACAATTCAAGCTTAGTGCTAATAGATATTGTTCTATTTAAATTTTTCAAAACGCTTTTGTTAGAGAGAAGTTTCCACGTCTTTATAAGAATCCCCTTTCGGTGTCACCGTAACAATTCAAGCTCAGTGCTAGTAGATATTGTTCTATTTAAATTTTTCAAAACGCTGGTAGGGAGAAGTTTCCACACCCTTATAAGAAATGCTTCGTTCTTCTCATTTCACAATTCATTCCTCTTAGGGCCCAGCATCTTCATTGGCATACCGCCCAAAACTTGGCTTTGATACCATTTGTAACAGCTCAAGCCCACCAATAGCAGATACTATCCTCTTTGGACTTTCCCTTCTGAGCTTCTACTCAAGGTTTTAAAACGCATATGCTAGGAGGAGGTTTCCTCACAAATACGTACATTTACTAATTTTCTATACTTTCATTTTAGTTAGACACGTGTAATAAGGGCCAGATAAAGTAAAAAAAAAAAAAAAAAAAAAAAAAAAAAAAAAAAAAAAAAAAAAAAAAAAAAAAAAAAAAAAAAAAAAAAAACGGTAAGCGGGTTAGAACAAACTAAAGGAGAACAAGAAACAAGGAGAGAAGAAAAGAAGCTTGGTCGAATCCCACGCCCATGGTTGATCCACTGTGAAAAGTCTCACTCAATGTTCCTAAGATCCGTGGAATCTCGATCCAAACCCTGATTTGGTTCACTTTGATCCTAACACTACGACGAATCCCCTAAAACCCTAATTATGAGGTATATAAATATTATTGTCCCATTGGAAAGAGGTAACTTCAATAAGTCTCACTCATATCAATCAAAACTAAAAAAATTTCAACTACGTTCGTGTGAGCAAGCATGGGAGTCTGTCTAGTTGGTTATTCAAACATTCAAATTCTTTAATAATTAAATTGAAAAAAAATTATATTTCCACCATATTTTAAATATGAGGGACGAAAAATGGTTTGATTTTGTAACGAAATAATAAAAAAATTATATTTGTGGAAAGTAATTAAATAAAGTGGACCTTGGAAATGGGTTTAGTGTGGGTCCAATGGCGGTTCGATTCGAGTATTTTTTGGTTCAATGCCTCGCTCGCTGTTCCAAGGATTCTTCTTGTCGGTTCACAGTCGCATTATAAAATAAATTTTCTAATAAAATTCAATTAAAATTAAATATTCAAATCCTTTATTTTTATTTAAATTGAATAAATAATTACTTTTCTCTAATTGAAAATTTTGAAATTTTATATTATTATTATTAGCTTAATTGTGAATAAAACTGAATAATTCCTTTGATTTAACTTTTTCGATTTTTCACAATAATTAAGTAAATATTAATTCAGAAAAAGAGAAAAAAAAATCCCTAAAATTGTTCAAAAATATTTATATATACAGAAAAATAGGATTAATTAAAAAAAAAAAAAAGAGAGGGTTAAGGGTCGGCGTAGTAATGCCAGCAAACGAGCATGACGACACATCGGCGAAGGATGTAAAACCTTGCTCTCTGTTCCTTAACAAGCAAACTGCATCTCTGCTTAAACGACGCCGTTCCCGATCTCCTCTTCCTACTACTGCAGCAGGTTGAAGACGATGAGCCTCTCACTTCCCTCTTGCACAGCCTTCTTCTTTCTTCCATCATTTTTTTGCCTTTAATTCCGAAAATGCCCTTCTCTGTTCTTCCACAAATCTGGGTTTTAGAGAGAGAAAGTTAAGAGAGAGAGAGAGAGATGGGGGGAGGATTTTGGAGCTCTGAGGGGGAGATTTTATACTACTAACACATCGGGCTTTGGAGAAAATAAGCCCTTTTTTATTATTAAAAATCATTTTTTTTCTCGAAATTTTTCATGTGAGTCGAGTGAAAAAAAATTCAATTTATAAGAGTGTGAAAATCATCTCCCAGTCGATTTTAAAACTCAAAAAAGAAAGCACAAAAAGAACAATATCTACTAGTAATTAATCTAAGACGTTACGTGTGATTGGTTATTTTTTTATAATGATGTGAAAACATAGTAAATGTTCGATATATACGAGATGGAATGTGGACTAAGCTATGATGATGAGGACGACGACTAATTGATATATATTAATATAATTGGTGTTCATTGTATGGGTACTTGGACACCGTCGGTCTAAGGAGGGATGAAATTAAAAATTATTTTTTGAAAAATGTGAAAAATCTTATGAACCCTAACGTATAAAAATCTTTTAAAAGTTAATTTAAAATCAATTTAATTTTATATTTTATGCACTATAAAAAATAAGTTTAAATTATTAAAAGTATTTTGAATATGATTAAAAAAATTAATTTCAAAATCACTTAAAATCAATTTAATCTTAATATATTTTAGATTTTAATTTTAATTTTTTAGTCCCACATCTTAAAAACCTTCCACTAATAATTATATCAAATTAAATTCTAAATTTTCATAATTTAATCATCATTAATTTAATAATTTTATTGCTACAATTGATATTTGTAACAATGACAAATGAATAATACTTTTTAAAAAATACTATATATATATATATTTTTAATTAAGCTTAAATATTGTTTCAGTTTTCATTATTGAATTCCCAATATTGCCCTCATCATACCAAGATAATAAGGGGGTAGAAATGTAATTGGACAAGATCCTCCTCGATGCAAGGTGTTATAATAAAAAATTAATAAAATAATAATAAAAAGAAAAAAAAATGGGGTTATTAAGAAAATAATGGAAGAACAAGGGCGAAGATTTGCATCAAAGTGCTCAAAGATATTCTTTGTTTGGTTTAATTATGGTTTTTTTTAATCCAAATTTTGACCACTGAAACCTGTGGTCCCATGTCTTTCCAACTCCCACAGCCGCACGTGTGAACAGGTTTCATTTTTATTTTATTTTATTTTTCTTTTTTCCTCTCATGAAATGTGAATGCAATTTGTGGGTTTTTTTTTTTTTTTTTCAATTGGGGAATTAGAAAAATAGGGGTACATGAATGAACTGAGATCATGTCTAAATGAGAGTGATCATAAAAATAGGATGACTAAGAAATGGTGAAAGGAAATGAAGTTACTGCATATACCAAAAAAGTGCACTTTCTTTTTCAGTGGCTCAATGATAGGACGAGCAATTTTATATACCAAAAAAGTGCACTTTCTAAGAATTTTTGTACAATGCATGTGAGTGATGATAGAGTATGCTGAAATAGCTTGTATTGGTTTGTGGGGATAATTTTCATTCTTACAAAGTGAGAAGTGCGTAACATGACCATGTCAAAGGAAAACATCGAGGCCATCGAGTACCGAATCTAGGACATGGGTTGTTACAATGCCCTAACATAAGAGATAGAGGAAAACTTAAGCTTAAGCTCAAGTTCCTTGGTCAAATTAATATGAATACAACGAGCCATGATCTTTGTGATCCCATTCTAGCTCAGTTCTAGTCTTTTTCATTTTTTCTCTATTTTGAGACGGAATCCGTGAAAACCCTAAAAAATGTCATAAATACTCGTCAATAAGCTCTTCATAACTATTAAATTCTCGACGCTAAATTTCTTATCGGAGTCTTGCTTTGTTAAAAAAAGTCAACACTCTCAAGCTAGTGGAGTTGTTATAATTACACTCTCAAACTTTCAATATTTTTATTGTCCTCCTAAACTTTCAATTTATTACAATTTAGGCCACAAACATTACAAAAATTTAAGAATCACCCATAAACGGTCAAAATTTTGAATTAAGAGAAATCATTAGCAAAGATAGCCCATTATATTTGTTTGTGAAGTGGGCCTTGGGCCGACAAGACCAACAAAATTACCGGGTTACCCTTTGTCTGGTCCATTTAATCAATTAAGCCTAAAACATGGGCTTGAAGAACTTCACGACCTTTTTGGGCCTAAACAATTAATCCAAGAATATTAAATTTAAAAATTATTATTCCTATTTAATGTTTACATATTTTTTATTAATTTGTTTTAATAATTATATAATTTTCTTAATCATAGAGTCGTAGGTGGGGGGAGAGGAATCCTAGGAGCATGTTCATCCCAATTAGCTTAATTATTTAATTTAAAGAATTTTAATTATTAAAAAAAATTAAAAAGAGTCCTAGGTAGCATGTTCCTTTGATCATTAAACCCTAATCCACTTCCATTTCCTTTCTCACTCTTAGATTATAAAAATTAATTAAAAAATTATATTATTTAATATTTCCTATAAATTAACGCCCCATCATTTTAAAATTATAAAAATCTAACATCTGTCTTATAAAAGTATGTTTTTCGACGAGAGTGTTCATTAGGCAGTTGACTTTTATCATTTAGTTTCATTCTGTAATAAGTTCTTTTGAACTAATTAGCTCCCGAGTTAAAATCACTCTGCTTGTATTTTCTCAAAACCGACACTATTGTATTTTTAATTTTTTTTTTTAAATACCTTCATATAACTTTAAAATATAACAATTTCGAGCATAAAATATACTTGGTAGTAGAAAAAGTGCTCTTAACCCTCACTCGGGATTTATCTTGCACGTAACGTGATGATAAACTTTATATTAGTTGAAATTAATTTCGTGTTAATTAAAAAAATATTTTAACGTACTCAATTATGTGAATTAGAAAATTTAAAAAAGAAAAATTAAAAAGGTTAGAAAGGAGTACAAGGTTGTCGGCCATTATAGAAACATTTGTGTCTTTTTTATTTTTTTAAAGTTAAATAAAAGATGTCACCTGCTTTGTTATGTCCGGCCATATTAATTAATTTATTTTTCTCTTTTTTTATTTTTAAAAGAAATGCACATTTTCATTCATTATTTTTCCTTTTTTTAATTTTATTTTTAAATTAACCTCAAATATAAAAAAATAGATAGATGTGTTATTATATAATGTTACATATGCTCTTGACTAAGTTAAAAGATACAAATTTTAGCTGATTAAGACATATACTCTCGACAAAGTTAAAGATACGAAAATTTTCTCCCGTACCCGTTGAGCTAAAAAAGATATATAATATATTTTTTTCTTAACAAACACTCCAGGACTTGTCAACGCTCATGATAATCGGGTCGGTCTTCTATTCATCTTGCTTGCCCTTTGTATAGGTCAGAGCTACTGTTCCCTCGATATTCCTAACAAATCTTCGAATTTCAAGACCGAATCTTTCAACTGTTCAGACATCTATCTCTCCGTGCTTCACTTGCCCTATCTATTAGCGTGCTAACAGGTAGGGTTTTATCTATGTGATTTGTTATGCTTACTAGCACCTAAGTTCAAAGAAATTAATTTGAAATGTAACAACCAGCCGAATTCATTGAAGGAATCAATTAATAAATGAAAAGAAGCCTCGTTATCCTTAAATAATGGACCATTTTGGTTCAAAACTTTAGTTTAATTAATTATACACATTAATTGGCGTTACATAGTTCAAGTGGTCCATCAATTTAAATGTAACATAAAAAGTTTATAGACTGCATAATTACCAAAATTAAACCAACCCATAAAAAATTTCAATACGAACACGGTATGGAAGTGGAGAGATTCAAAACCTTTATCTTCTAAAGAAGGTCGTCATGCTTGTTTCTTGATAGACCTAAAATCTCGAGTCTGCTCGATAAAGGGAAGCAATTGACTACATAAGTTATAAAGACAAACATTTCATTTTGCGTATGAACGAGACCTTCCAAATGAAACAAAACTCAAACCCATCGAGGAACGAGAGTTCAAACCTACGACTCGACCAAAAGTCTTTTGAGAGAAACCGAACTCAAACCCACATTAGAAGTGAAACCTATCGAACCATTATGGAAACAAAGGTATCTTTTTACCAAACGAACTATGCTCGAGTCAAGCGTTTTGATATTCTTTAAATACGAGCGAAACCGAGAGCAAACCCACTAGGGTTTTTGCTTAAATTTGACAAATAATACCACTACGAAAAAGTTAACGTCTCTAACGAATTGAACGATATTCGGATCGGGAATTCGGGTTCCGATAAAGTAAAGGGAGGGTTTATTATTATATGGGTTTAAAAAAAAAAAGAAGAATTGACGAAGCAAGGTGGCCCTAACCTGTATGGCAATAGAGCTGGAAAGTAAAATAGGACTTGGACTTATAAGAGAAAGAAACAGCTCATATATTAATTTTCATTTAAACTCCTTCCTCTTTAGATAATTTACCTCTCCCACCACCTTTTTTTATTTATTTTTTAGCCCTCTAATATGATTATATATACACCTTAACCCACCAACCTTTTCTCACAAACCCTTCTTCTCATCCCTAATTGCCAACAACTTCTCTCTCCCGTTCTTCGTGTTCATCGCAGCCATAATTTGCTGGTGCGGCATCATCAAGATTCACAATAAGATTCTTGTTTATTCGAGATTATTTGATTGAGAATCTTGATGATGCTGCATTAGCAATCATTCAATGGCTATTTGTTTTAGAGGTCTCAAATTTCAAGTTAGTTCTTGTGTTCTTGGTGAAAATCTATGAACTTTCTTCTTGTTTTGATTGTTTTTTTCATCTGGGTTTGCTTATTTTGAGCTCTAATCTTCATCCATGGTGGTTTTTTGTGTTTTTTTTGTTGATTTGAGCTGATGGGTCTCAAGATTTTGAGCTCATGAATGCCTATTTTTTAGGGTTTGGCAATTTTGGGGAAGAGATGGCCATGAAAACGAAGCACAAATTCCAGCTGTTTTTTTGTCCCACATCGGTTGTGTGAACAATTCCGTCCTCAAAAAACCCTACCTATATATATAATCTTACATTTGCCGACTTCAATACAATCAATTTGTACCACAAATATATTATTTATNTATTCCACATCTTTCCTAAACTATAAAAAAATACCAAGTAATTGACAGAAACGGAAAGAGAGGGATTCGAACCCTCGGTACAAAAAACTCGTACAACGGATTAGCAATCCGACGCTTTAGTCCACTCAGCCATCTCTCCCCAAATTGAAAAAGGATAATTACTATGATACATAGTATAAAAAATAGAAAATGAAGGCTTGAAAAAAGCCCTTCTTTATCTCTCTTTATTATCTTTATCTACCCTTTAATTATATGGATATATAATTATATCGATATATATAATTATCTAGATATATCGATGGATATCGATAAAATCGATAAATACTTTTATGAGCAATTCCATTTAGATAAATTAGATAAAGTAAGGGCTCAAAAGAAGAGATATCTCCAATCCTAATATATAAATAATACCAATATATTAAAGATTGCTAAAAATATATATTTCTAAATAAAAAAATAAAATATAGTACCTCTTTTATTTTATTTCATCCCAAAAGTCCTTGTCATTTTATTTCCACGGCCTGGCCTGGTCAGTACCTAGCCGGGCTTTTTTTGTTCCAATGAATCGTAGATAAAATTATTGATTTTATTTGAAAACACAAAATGTTTTTGAAACAAAAAAAATCGAAACAACAAGAATCATAAGAAGATTTATTATTTGTATCCTATGATACAGAAAAAGATGATATAGAATCAAGGTGCCATTCCTTACTATTATTCTTTATTTTAGTACTTTACTAGAATAGAATTAAAAAACTTGTTAATTTTTTCGCTTCTGTCAATTACTCTATATGTCTTTACTATTGAGGAAAGACACCATATAAACGAAGGAACCCGCTATTTCTTCATCTATTTCAATTTTTTTTATTTACTCGATGTTTTATTTTATACCAAGTATCAAGACAATTTCGTAGAACAAAAAAGAAATCATGGTCGGGAAGATTATAGTTTTGAATAGATAAAATTTTAAGAACACATCAAAATCAAGCACGGAAAGAAATTAGATTTTTCTGTACTCTTCACATCCCGGATTCAATGTGTAATAGATTGACGAAGGAAAGAGAATCGAAGAACTAGGGTTTCTAAACCTTTTTTTAAACCTAATTTAACGAGGGTAAATTTAATTTTTGAAATTTAGAATAAAATTAGTAACTTACATAACCTTAGCTCGGTTACGACGTATAATCACAAACCCATGACTTTAAAAATAAAAATAAAATTTTCATTAAAACGAAACAATTTTAAGATATAATTTGACATCTTTTTGCAATATTTAATTGTAGAGAGAGAAAAACGTCAACCCGAGCATCAATGGTTAAGACACCGATACTATCGATAGTTCAAAATTGTTTGATAATGATTATAATCTAAGTTGTTGTCGTCGTCTAGTGTTTCATTAACGGTCTTGTTTTTCAAAGATCGGAAGGAGGATATTTAATGCACAAAAGCCAAGCTTCCAAATGTTATGTTTTTATTACTATTTTATGTGTTTTTAAGATTCGATCGAAAAGCTCTATTCGAGCAAGTAAATTCGAGCTAGAATTAAGCATTCCATATTCCCGAGATCCTCCCTTTTGTGATGAGGTCATCTTAGTCTCATTCGAAGGAGGAACATTTCAAAGATAAATTGGAGACAACCAGTAGGAGGACATGTCCTCGACCCGAGGTCAAAGTCAACTTGAGCTAAAAAGTCAACTAAAGAACCTTAATAAAAAGAATCGAGTTTTTGAATTTTGAGAATAGAAAAATAGAAAAATAGAAAAAGCAAATTGGGCCAGCCTTTGCTACGATCTTTGGGCTTCGCCAGGCCCAAACACGGCCCATTTCTGGATATTGAAAATTGCGAATACTCGCGATGGCAAAGCTGGCTCTGTTTTCGCTCCAATTCTGCTCGAATCCCAGATGAAAATCAAGAGATTATTATCCGTTCCCATATTTTCTGTGCTATCTTTGATAGGTTTTGTGTATTACATTACGGTGTTCATTTTCATCGAGGATTGGATTGGTTTGTTTACCTCTCCCGGTTTGATTAGCTCTTTGATTTTCACTTACTTGGCTTCGCTCTGCCTTTTCTCTTTGGCCGTTTGTGTTCTCACCGACGCAGGTCCTGTTCCATCTTCCTATTTGCCTGATGTTGAAGAAAATGCCGGCTCGGATCACGATGCCAAGATTTCCGTAAGTTAGTATGAATTTGATTCGTTTGTTTTCTCTGATTCTATGATGTGAATTCGAGGTTTCTATTTAAACCTCAGCTTTGTGTTTCTTTGTCTATTTATGAACTGATAGAATTTGCTTCTTTGAACGTTTTGGATTGATCAACTCTGTCTAGGGATGTCTTGATAATTACACGCATTGTGGTACGTGGGTTTTGAGCCTTAGTTGATCTCAAATTGGTTTCAAGTGGAGAATAACAAATTTAATGGAATTATGGAGTTCAATTGGATGAATTGATGATCGCTTTGTTCAATTACACGTACTGTGGTACATGGCTATCGAGCCTTAATTTATATTAGTGTAGTTTCAAGTGATGGAACTATGGAGTTCTATTGGATGAATTGATGTCACTTTGTTCAGGAAAGAAGTCTTATCGACTAATGTATTTGTTAATGGATGTTAACAATAAAATGAATAGGGTTTCTTTGTTATTTTCATTCTGTTTTTATTTGAAGGCTACAGATCGGATACTATAGAAGTATATGATTTATTGATATATTCAAAGTGGAACAGGACGACCGCCAAAATCCCAACCAAGTACCCTTGAATTAGAGGGTGAAATTATTCGAAGGTTTCAATGGGGATGAAATGGTGATTGGACAGTAGTTTAATGGAAGAGAAACCACATGGGCTTATCCTATTTTAATTGTGAACTTTTAATCCTACAAATATCAAGTACCCTTGAATACACTAGGACAATGAGGAAATACGTTGCCTTATCTACAAAAGTATATACAGTTTTGAAGCTCGTGCTCGCTCTCTTTTCATTTGGAACCCAGCTTCACCACTCTATCTCACTGTGGCCACCCTGTGGAGAAGATTACTGGACCACTCTCTGTTCACTCTGGTTGCCATCTACGGAGGTCAGGGTGACATATTGTCGATAGACCTTCAATCCAGTCGGATCATAACCCGTACCCATATCCCCCTCTTTCTTCGTATTGAAGGTACTATTCCATTGAGAAAATCTGAACCTAGAATCCGGTGGCACCATTATGATATGGAGCCACAAACAATCTTTCACCGTATTTAGTATTTAACGTGCAACAGGAAAAGTCTTTTTTTGATGAAGCAAATTAGACATCAATTCAATTGTGTACTCTGTATTGTGTTCGAGTCATTGATACAAATTCATGATTTACTGACAGGCTTTACAGACGAGGCATTGTGAAAAGTGTAGCACCTACAAACCTCCAAGGACCCATCATTGTCGAGTCTGCAGAAGGTGTGTTCTGAGGATGGTAGGTTTTGTTGTATCTAAAGCATAACAATTGAACTCTGGCTCTTATTTTCAGACATGGTTAAACTGAATGCCTGTGGTTTATTCCTCCGTTTGACATGGGCTTAAACTGGATGCAGGATCATCATTGTTTGTGGATAAATAACTGCGTTGGTTATTGGAACTACAAGTCCTTTTTCGTCCTTGTCTCGTACGGGACTTTGGCAAGCTTATATTCCACTGTATGCCCTTTTCAGTTTAGTTCATTTCATTTAACAAGAAATCTTATTTTTTTTGCTTATAACTTGAGCTTTGGTTGCTTAGTTCATCATCATGAGATGTGCATTTCAGAAGAACTGGAATTTTGAGGGAATGCTTCCTGTAAATATTTTCTATGTAAGTTGTTTGTTTATGTAACCCACATCTGTTTACGTTAATCTTATTTCGTTGAAATGCCTTTGCTGTAACGACTATCTGGATCTTCCTGAGAGTCAATAACGGGCTATGGTCGAGAGAATTGGTTCAAGTTATGGGCGCTAGTCGAGATATGTGCAAGCTAGCCCTTACACTGGAGGATATAAAGAAATAACGGATAAAAAAACCCATGCTTCAACTAACCTAACTTCAACTTCACCATAAAAGTAGAAAAATTCTGACCGACATAGGTCGATCATTAAAGTATCGTTGCTGGTCAAATTTTATAGAAAAAGAGATTTACTTAACTTTTATGTTTTAGGTTATTTGTGCAGTGATGATGATCTCCTTGAGCTCAACGCTCGGAACTCTTCTGGGCTGGCATATCTACCTCATCGTTCGAAATATGACGACTATAGAGGTATGATATCGATTCCTACAGTTGGATACTTGGACTTATAAGCATGAGTTTCTTCCCCCCTCCGACCATTGAGTTAGAATCGTGTTTCTTCTATCAGTATTACGAAGGAATACGTGCAGCATGGTTGGCTAGAAAATCTGGACAGAGCTATCAGCACCCGTTCGACGTCGGTGCTTATAAAAACATGACCTTGGTTGGTGTCTTCTACTTATCCTTTTTTACTGCATATGTGTCTGTCTGCACACACATGTTCCCGTGTTCAACACGCTGATGTTGGGTATTACAAGTTTTTTCTCTGTCACATCTTTTATAATAGTTATCTCGTCACATCGAATAAAATATAAGACGTCACAAATAAGACTTTGTAATAACCCAAAATTCAAAGTTTTCTTGTCACATCTTGTAAATAATATTGAATCTATGATCTGTTCGTGTGGTAACTCATCTGGGTTCTGAATGAAACAAACCAAGACACAACTCATTTAGGGTGTTGATATTGTTATCAGATCTTAGGTCCAAACATTCTGAAATGGGCATGGCCTACTTCAGCCAGCCATCTAAAAGATGGACTCAGTTTCCCGACTTTGCGCGATAGTTCGTGAACAGGTTCGGCCGAGCCGAGCTGATCCAATCCAATCCGTCTGTTTCAGTGTTGTTCTGAATTTGTTTGGAGAATACTCCAAAGCCAAGCAACACTGCAGTTTCTCTTCACTCATCTGGCTAGAAAGGCATAAAAAGGAAGAAACAAGGTAAACTTTGCATACACTTGCAATTCTGTATTTGAAGAAGAAATTTGATGTAGAGCTCTGTTCTCAAATATACCATTTTCAAGCTTTGTGAGTTTCGAACCGATGTAAATTCGTCGTATTTTTATTTTTTATCGATATTCTTTATTACTCTATTCTCTCAAATAACATTGAACGGGAGGATATTTTAGTCTCTCGTGTTTATATTTATTCTATTTTGGTCTTATTCTTTCAAAACTCCAATTTTTATTCTTAATTTTTGCGGTTCGAATCGTTTTCAAACTTATCTATAATATTTACATATTTATATGATTTTGCTATATTATAATTTATTTGAAACATACCTCTCTAAACATTAAATTCTACTATATTTGTTCCAGTACCATGCAAGGAAACAGTTTACTATCGGGACATGACAACTAAACAAGTAATATCAAAGTTTGTGGTCGAGTTTTAGATGAACTAATATTTGGAGTCGTAAATAAAACAAATAAATTTTAAATAAATTTGGTAAGTTCGAGAGATGAAAAAAGAAAAAAAAATTTAAATTTGGTAAGTTTGAGAGGATGGAAAAAGAAAACAAAAATCAAATGGGAATACAACAATATTCGTATTTTTTTAATAGAAAAAATATATAAATATATAAATAATTGAAAGTAGAAATGGTAGTTTTCTTGTTTGATAATTATTTAATTTTTTAGAATTGAATTTATTTTCTCACCATTTTTATTACACTTTTCATATTAAAATTCTGAGAATTTTTTTTAATAATTATTATTTAATTTAGTTTTTGAAACTCAATTATTTTAAAAATATTTGTAAATTACAAAAAAAAAAAAAAAAAAAAGTAAAAAAGAAAAGGTTATAAACATTATATTCATCATATTTAGTTTGTTTTTAAAAAATCTATTTGATTTTTAGAAATTATGCTTATTTTCTAATTAATTATGAAATGAAATTGAAACATTAAATTAGGATAAACTTATCCAAAAACGAAATAAGTACAAATAATCCCGTCATGAGCTAAATTAAAATGTCTGAAATTATAAAGAATATTCATGAGAAAAACAGAAATAAAGGGGAGTCCACAGAAGGAGAAGAACCACAGATCGACACAGTTCACGATTCTCTCTCCCCAGGTTTGACATCTTTCCCTCTCTCTTTTGCTTTTCACAAAACTTACATTATCAGATTTGATTCTTTCAATGCCGTTTCTTGTCTTGAACTTTCTGTAGGGTTCGTGAATTGTGTGAAATCGAACGTGATTTTGCCTCTGTTTTTTTTTTTTTTTCATTTTTAGTTACGTGAACTTCGGATTGACGTTCGAATTTCAATTCATTTTCTATTTACCATAGCCTTTAAGTATAATTTCAAGTCAGCCAAACAGTGTTCGGATACTTGAGATTTTTCAGACACGTTTAGAATTATAATTTTGAATTGATGTCAATTTGTACCTTCTCGTTTTACAGTCATTTTTAGGCGGATTTCGTGGATTCTACTTGTAAAAATTGATTAAATAATGAATTGATCGACGTTTTTGGCGCCTTAATTCTGATGTTTTCACTGATTATTTATTTGTTTGTTATTTGCGATTCAAGCTACTGGAAAAGGATTGGCATGTGTTTAATTATATCTGAAACTTTGTTTCTCTATCTTTTCTCTCTGCTTTGGATCTGTACTTTGTGGACTACTTGATTGAAGTTGATTAATTCTCATTTGAAGGAACGAATTACGACAAGGAGGAATTTGAATTTTGATAAGAAAATGAAGAACTCTGTGTCGGATCGAAGTTTTTACATCGAAAGTTCTGACGACGAAGATCTAGAAAAGGAACTCGACAATGGCGAAGACGATGGAAACGAATCGGATTCTTCCGGCTTATCGATGAATAATCAGAATCATAAACAATCAAGTTCTTACAATACCACCGCTTGGCCTAAAAGTTACAGGTTCAGTTTCCCTCCGTTTCACCTCTTTCGTTCTTCATTCTGCAGATTTTATCCTTCCATTTCTTCTGTTTCAAATCTCCTTTGCCTAATAGTTAGATTAGAATCATTGGTGATTCACTTGAAAATTGAAATCACGAAACTAAAATTTTCAGCGGGAATTTTGTTTTTCTAGAAAAAAAAAAAAATGATGAAAATGGCGGAAAACTGGTAACGAAGGAAAGTCTGCGCCAAACTTTCTATATTTTTAAAATATTCACTTTCAAATATTTTAATAATCCTTTTAAACTTTTAAAAATATCTTTAAAAAAATATACTCATATTTAATAAATATTCATGAAGTAACCTTAATACTAACATTAAAATCGTCTATGTTCATAAATTATCTCTTATAGCTCTTAAATTATAACAATATTAATAATAAAATCTTTTTGAACCTTTTTTTAGTTATTAATGTTAGCATTAATATATACTAATAATATAAATATTTTTTAATTTTTTGAAAAAGCTTAAACACATTTTTTAATATTTTTAATAAAGTAATTAATAAAACTTTTTAAACTTGACTTATTTTTTAAATAACTTTTAAAATTAAAAATATTATTTAAAAATTTAAAGATATATTATTTTTTAGATAAAATACAGGTGTTTTTTTTAATTAAATTTTAATAATTTATTTATTATTTATTATTAGTATGGGAAATAAAGGAAGTCTTTAAACTTTATTTGGAAATAATCATAATTTTTATTAACAACAAGCTTTTGGTGTTTGTCCTGATTATTCTGGAGAGTTATCCCACTCACGAGTCCACCTAATAAAGTAGGGTTTCTTGGACATTCTAAACGTGGATAATTTGTAGACATAAGTACAATATTTATTATTTATATTTATTTATTCGATTAATTCACAAATTAATCACGAATAATTTTGTTAAAACTCTCTCTAATGTCACTCTTTAAAATCATATTAATTCATAGAAATATTTTTCTAACCATATTTTGAAAAAATAAATTAATTAAAGGATTCAAACTGCCTTTTGATTTTTTTTTTTTTTTTTAAATTGTGTTTATAATAAAAATGGATAGAGTTCAATGAATAGCTTTACAACGAACTCTAAAACTTTTGAGTTGTAGTTTTGGCTGTATTCTAACCCTTTGTTGAACAATCATTCATTTCAACCTTGTTTTTCTTTAATGTTCGTTTGTAGTATGCATATATGGGAAAATTTCAAATATTTACTCTCTGTATATAATTATAAGTAATTATTTGATGTTTGTAAGCCTTATCTTCTTTTCAAAGTACTCTGGCAATTAATTAATTGAAGTACTATTCATGCTACAAACAGTATTTATCTATGAATATTTTCTGAATAATAATTTAAAAATCAAATTATAATGTTGCAGGCAATCTATTGATATGCTCGGAAGTGTCCATTCTCCATCGTTGACTAGATTTGGAAGCTCGTTTCTTTCTTCCTCATTGACAAGGAGATTCACTCCTGAAGCATTCTCTACTTCCATAATAAAACCACTGCTATCCACAGTAGTAGACCAGCCACAAAAGCATGCCCCTCATTCCCATCTCGGCCTTCCTTCCAGGCGCTCTTCCTTATCTATGAGGAGGGATGAGAAAGACAACCCCGCCATCGACTCTCATGGCCTCCCCATTTCTCGCCATAGCTCTTTTGGCCAAGCTGTCGCTAATGGTAACTAAAATTTGATTTAAGATATAAAGTTAGTTGTAGAATATATTTTATATACCTTGTTAATTTTTTTTTCTTCTTATTTTTAAGATTCGGTTAGTAGTATATTGTCTCGGGTTAGTGGGTAGCTTGTGTCCTAATGTTCTTCACTA
The DNA here is from genome assembly GCF_002738345.1 of Cucurbita maxima. Taxonomy (NCBI): domain Eukaryota; kingdom Viridiplantae; phylum Streptophyta; class Magnoliopsida; order Cucurbitales; family Cucurbitaceae; genus Cucurbita; species Cucurbita maxima. The sequence continues at coordinate 2,239,816 of NW_019272028.1, read as the reverse complement.
TTTATGATAGTGTTCACTTTGAGCAAAAATTATGAACCCTCGAACAACTTTTCCTTAATTGAGGCTTGACTCCTTTCTCTTGAGCCCTCGAACAAAGTACACATTTTGTTCGACATTTTAGTCACTTTTGACTACACTTTTGAGGTTCACAATTATTTGTTCGACCTTTTGAGGATTCTATTAACATGACTAAATTTAGGCATGACTATTATGAGATGTTAGAAAAAATGGATCTCCACAATGATATAAGTTGTCAGTGAAACATTAATACTTCCAATTCACTTCTGTTTCTCGATCTTCTCATCTTCTCATGTTTGTGTTATTGTGAAAGTGATTGAGGTTGAAATGTAGGCATGAATGCGCTATGTGGGGTGGGATTACTGTCGACTCCATACGCTATGAAGGAAGGAGGATGGTTGGGGATATCCATTTTGTTGATATTCGCTGTGCTTTCTTTCTACACTGGTATCCTCCTGCGTGTTTGTTTGGATAGTAAGCCAGGCATCGAAACTTACCCCGACATTGGCCAAGCTGCTTTTGGTGCCCTTGGTCGTGTACTCATCTCGGTAAAACTCCCTTTCTATTCTATTTAACTTTCTAAGAAATACAACATTGTTTAACCCAAAAGGAAAGAGTTAATAAATAAAAATTAGATTTAAATTTTTTTTTCTTATTTATATTAATATCTTTTTACAAATTGCAATAAATATTATATTTTGAGGTTGCTGATTGTTTAAGATATGGTTTTGGTTGGTTGTGGATGCAGATAGTATTGTACGTGGAATTATACGTAAGTACTCCTTTTAGGTCTTTTAATTTTTAATTTTTTAAAATTTTAAATTATTGTCATACGTCACACACACGACAAGAGCAACTCTCTGGTCCACCAGCGTTCTTAATGACTTGCAACCAATTCATTTAGGTTGATTAGCTAAGCCAACGTTAATTAATATATATATATATATATTTTTAAAAAGAGCTTCTTTGTATTTCTTACCCTTATTTGTCTGTTGGCTTCAATTTAGAAAATGAAATTTTAACACGTAGTATAAATTCGTTCGAAGTTTTGTTTAATATATTTAGAACCATGTAAGTTTGTTTAATATTATAGGTGTGTTATATGGAGAGATGTTTGTTTTATCTACGGACCGCCTCAAATGTGAAGGAAATATCATAAGGAGGGGAAGGAAAACATTCTCCATCTTGCTTATATATTCAACACATTATATATATTAAAAAATGAATAAATTAATTTTAAAATTATAAATGATATATTTTTTTAATTGTTAAAGATTATATTGTAATATTAAACTTCGAATTTTTAGGCATAAAATTGATAGAATATTATATAGGAATATATTGGATTATTAAGATTTTTTTTTATAATTTTTTTAAAAAAATTATATTAAAAAATGAAAACTTTAATATAATTATTTTTTGAAAAGAATAATAAACAAAGAAAAATGAATGATTCCTGTCCCATGGACATACGTGAGAATGCTATCAATATATTATAAATAAACTATATTTGGGTTTGGTTCTTATTATATTACATGAGAAAAGCTAACGCTTACCTTTGGCCTCTCGTTCATTTTCTCCAAGATTTCCCTATATGATAATGCAATATATAATCCTATGTCAATATTATTGTATGGTGGTTGTAAGATACTAATGCAACTATTTTCATTTTCGTAATGATTTGAAACAACAAATTAGGCTTATTGTTGACGAAGTGACCTAACTAGATATGCTTGTCTTGCAGGCTTCTTGTATTGAGTATGTAATTCTGGAGAGCGACAATCTGTCTACTTTGTTTCCCAGTGTACACATTACTTTTGGCGGATTCGAGTTAAATGCGCATCTTTTATTCGCTATAGCGACTGCCCTTGCTGTTCTTCCCACCGTTTGGCTTCGAGATCTCAGTATTTTAAGTTATATCTCTGGTAAGCACAATGGTATGATATTATCCACTTTGAGCATAATCTCTCATGACTTTTCTTTGAACTTTTCCAAAAGACCCCGTACCAATAAAGATGTATTACTTACCTATAATATAAATTCATGATCATTTCCTAGACGGTGGATTCATCCATTGTGATTTTTACTATAAAATGCCCCTATTTTGCAGCTGGTGGAGTTATTGCATCAATCGTGGTGGTTGTATGCTTGTTTTGGGTTGGGGTGGTAGATAACGTCGGCTTCCATGGCACGGTGACTCCTCTGAACCTCTCAACTCTCCCTGTTGCTCTGGGTCTTTACGGTTTCTGCTACTCAGGACATGCTGTATTTCCCAACATCTATAGTTCAATGGGTAAACAAAGCCAATTCCCTGCAGTTCTTTTCACATGGTAAGTTTATATCTCCATCCATTTTCACAAACAATTAGCCATCATTCTTAAGGACTTCCGAAGTATTAATCGTTTAAGCCTTATTATGGCGCTGGAGAAACTCCATGTGTCTACACGTCTTCATTAATCTGTGTTGAGGATTGTTGGGAGTGGAAGATCATGAGTTTATGACTGAGGAATACTATTTCAATTGGTATGAGGTCTTTGAAGAAGCAGAAAAATCATGAGAGCCGATGCTCAAAGTAGACAATATCATATTATTGTGGAGATCTGTGATTCCTAACATGGTATCAGAGTTATACTCTTAACTTAGTCATGTCAATAGAATCCTAAGTGTCGAACAAAAAAGTTGTGAGCTTCGAAAGTGTAGTCAAAAGTGACTCAAGGTCTTAGGAGAGGCTCTATGGTGTACGGAATACTTCTCCATTAAGGAGAAGGGCTCCATAGATCTTAAGAGAGGCTATATGGTGTACGGAATACATCTACATTAGTACGAGGCCTCTATTTGTCCCCCTTTTGAATGGAGGGTTGATAGAACCCGCCAACCATAAAGAAAAACAATCATCCATGTTAACAATAACACCATTTACTTTCTTTATGAATGCAGTTTTGGCATTTGTACTTTGATGTATGCTTGTGTTGCTATTATGGGATACTTAATGTTTGGAGAATCAACATTATCCCAATACACACTAAACCTGCCCGGGGATTTGGCTGCCTCAAAGATTGCTGTCTGGACTACGGTACGCTGGTAAATTTCTACTGTCACTACTCTGTTCAAACCAATTTCTCACGTTTCTTATTTGTTCTTTGGCAGGTAATAAACCCATTTACCAAATATCCTTGAGTCTGATATATACTTGTTACTCACTGTACTTGAATTTTCGTTTGTCCTGTTTTTGCTTCACCCTAAGTTCTGCAACCATATTTGAACCAGAAGTTTAATATTTCTCCTTAATTAGTCCCACGTATGCATTAACAATATCTCCAGTAGCAATGAGTCTGGAAGAGTTCATACCACCAAACCATCCCAACTCTCATATTTATTCCATCCTTATTAGAACAGCTCTTGTAATATCTACCTTACTGGTCGGCCTGTCTATCCCCTTTTTTGGTATGTACATTTCTTGTTCCATGCCAATTTCTGATGAAGAAAATGCCCTTTTGGCCTTGGAGACATGATTAAAAGTTTTTGCATGCAGGTCTTGTGATGTCTTTGATTGGGTCACTGCTGACCATGCTAGTGGTAAGTTTGCTAATCTTTGAGAATGGTTGGGAGGTTGTCCTACATTGCCTAATTTAGGGAATAATCACGGATTTATAAGTAAGGAATACATCTCCATTGGTATGAGGTCTTTTGGGGAAGTCTAAAGCAATGCTCAAAGTGGACTATATCATACCATTGTGGAGAGTCGTTATTCCTAACAAAGCCTTGCTGGAACTAACTCGTCAAATTTGTATTGCAGACTTTGATATTCCCTTGTGCCTGTTACCTCAGAATTTTGAAGGAGAAAGTACCATTTCTGCAGGTAAAAACGTCCTCTTCATTGTGTTTTCTTTTATTTGCATACTAGAACTTGCGTACTTAGAAGACTCTCCCTTTTGTTTTTCTCGTTGTTTTACAGAGAGCACTTTGTTTCATAGTTATAGCAATAGGAGTTGTTGCATCAGCATTTGGATCATATTCATCTCTAAGGAAAATCATTGAGAAATTGAATGGCTGAAGTTTTGGCCTTCCCAACCTCCATGACTCGGTGGTTGAGCAGCATAGATTCTGATAGGTTTTGTGTAACGTTTATGTTGTGCATTAAATTATAGGGGAACTCTAGATTTCTCGTTTCCCTATGAACATAGATGAGCTTGTTCATCTATGCCTGTTTTCCCTCTTGCTTGTTAATGTCTTTGTCTCTTGAAGTTAGACATCAATCAGATTCATTTTGTTATGGTAATGAGATTTTACAAAGCTTTCCAACCTGTTTGAAGGGACTTATAAGTCGTTCTGAATGGAACTTTTCGAACCTTTAATATCACTTAAGATGTTTGAGTACATTTTCCTCGATTGTGAAGGTTAACTTACATAAGCTTTTAAAGTGTTGTCATTAGATTAATGTAACGGTCCAAGTTCACCGCTAACCGATATTGTTCTCTTTGGACTTATTCGCCACCACTAGCAAATATTGTCCTCTTTGAGCTTTCTCTCAAGGTTTTTAAAATGTGTATATTAGAGAGAGGTTTCGTTCTCCTCTACAACTGAAGTGGGATCTTACAATCCACCTCCTTGGGGCCGGTTCTCCTCCCCAACTGAGAGGTTTCCACACCCTTATAAAGAATGTTTCGTTCTCCTCCCCAACTGACGTGGGATCTCACAATCCACCCCTTTTGGGGTCTAGCGGTCTTCGTTGACACTCGTTCCCTTCTCCAATTGATGTAGGACCCCCCAATCCACCCTCTTCGGGCCCATCGTCCTTGTTGGCACACCACCTCGTGTCCGCCCCCCTATGGAGCTCGGCCTTCTCGCTAGCACATCGCCTAGTGTCTAGTTCTGATACTATTTGTAACGACTCAAGCCCACTGCTAGCAGATATTGTTCTCTTTGAGCTTTCCCTTTCGGGTTTCTCCTCAAAGTTTCTAAAACGCATATGCTAGGGAGATGTTTCCACACCCTTATAAAGAATGTTTTGTTCTCCTCCCCAACCGACGTAGGATCTCATAATTAAGGTTCTAAGAACTCGTTTTTGGCATTACAAAGATGACAGGAGAAGAAGAAAATGAAAAGGTATTTCAACTCCTCTCCTCTTCTTTCCTATTGATGAACAACCACCTGTTAGTGCTAATTCCATCCATATTAAAACTAAATGAAAATAATTCAGGTTTCCAGTATATATATAACTTACACACTCGCTCAGTTTTGGACACTGAAAAGAGTAAATTTCTGCACAAACAAAACTACTGTAGTTGATCCAGTATCATTCCTCTCAACCTTGTTCAACAAGTTCTCACAACTTTGGGTCTCCAAGCTAGGCCAATCAAACAACCATTCTCTCCAATAAATGAATTCATAATCCGTTTTCTCAAAGGTTCACTTTTTGATCCTTCAGAATCATTGTTAGAACTCAAGCTCTTTACTGGAAGCAGAGGGCTCTCAGGATAGTCCCCTTCCACAATCCGAGTTACCATCTCCAAGACCTCGCTCATTTTCGGGCGTACCGCAGCCTTTCGAACCAAACAACGGTTCGCTACAGCTGCTAGTTTATGAGCAGCTTTAAGAGAATACTTGCCTTCAAGTCTAGGGTCCATTATCAGCTCAAACTTCTTTATGTCAGATAGGTGTGGTCTGACCCATTCCAAGAGCTTTTGCTCGCCTTTAGGGCGGTTTCGATCTAGGGGACGCCTACCAGTAATCAGTTCATAAAGGAAAACTCCGTAGCTCCATACATCGATTTTCGCTGTGAGTCGTCCTGTTTGAAGGTATTCAGGAGCTGCATATCCTATTGTTCCTACAATCTACACATGGATTTGTTTATTACTGATTTGAAATATATAGAAAAACAAATGTGCAGTCATTTTGGCTTTCCTAAAACTGGTTAGATTTTAGATAAGTTGCATACGAACCGCTGTAGAGACATGACTCAGTCCATCAGAAGGCCCCAGCCTGGCCAATCCAAAATCAGACAACTTAGCGTTCCAGTGGTCATCCAAAAGTATGTTGGAAGCCTTGAAATCCCTAAATATTATCTGCTTAAAGATTTATAGCAATTAGGCTACCATATATGTAAAGAAGAATAGACCATGCAGCTAGTTCACTCGTTTTGCTGAAGAAAATTATCATTGTAACTGCCCAAACCCACCGCTAGTAGATATTGTCATTTTTGGGTTTTCCCATCTGGGTTTCCCTTTAAGATTTTAAACGTGTCTGCTAAGGAGAGGTTTCCACACACTTATAAAGAATGCTTCGTTCTCCTCTCCAACTGTGATATGGGATCTCACAATTCACTCTCTTTGGGGGTCAGCGTCCTCACTGGCACACCACCCGGTGTCTGGCTCTGATGCCATTTGTAACAGTCAAAGGTCACCGCTAGCAAATATTGTCCTCTTTGGGCTTTCCCTTCTGGGTTTTCCTTCAAGGTTTTAAAACGCGTCTACTAAGGAGAGTTTTCCACACCCTTATAAGGAAAGCTTCGTTCCCTTCTCCAACTGACGTGGGATCTCACAATCCACCTCCCTTTGGGGACCTACGTCCTCGCTGGCACACTGCCCGGTGTCTAACTCTAATACCATTTGTAACAACCCAAGGTCACTACAAGTAGATATTGTCTTTTTTGGGCTTTCCCGTCTGGGTTTCCCCTCAAGGTTTTAAAACGCGTCTGCTAGGGAGAGGTTTCCACACCCTTATAAGGAATGCTTCGTTCCCCTCTCTAACCAACGTGGGATCTCACGATAAGATTCTTGTAAAATTATATGGTACCTGGAAATCCATTCCTTCATGCAGATACGCCAAGCCACGAGCAGCATCCTGAGCTATTTTCATTCTTATTGCCCATGGAAGAGAACCATTAAACCTGCTTGATAAGTGATCTTGCACGCTCCTGTTAGGCATATATTCGTATACGAGTAGTCGCTGGATCCCTCGTTCATCATCCTCGGCACAGTAGCCTAGTAATTTGACGAGATTTGGATGTTCGACAACGCCCAAAAAGTTCACTTCTGTCACCCATTCCTTGTGACCCTAGTGGATAGGATAGAAACTGAAATCAGAAATGCAATACTAATAAGAAAGTTCATGTCCAAACTAGCTCATCGTTAACTTTTTGGCTTTTGGAGGGGCGATTAATTTAGCCTACAAAAGCATTCTCAACACTTTAGATAGTTGATATTTTACACCACCAGCCAAACAAAAACTGTGAAATTATAAGTCCATGCAATGCAACCTTGTAGGGGACATCCCTCTTGTAACTATACTCTGTTTTGTTATTCAATCCACTTCTAGGAAGAGCTTTTTGTTCCTTTTTATACAAATGTCTAAAAGTAAGGCTAAATGTAAATGCATTTAACCAAAGTTCGCTACAATAGTGGGAATAATTGGATATGCATGTAATAGCCCAAGCCCACCGCTAGTAGATATTGTCCGTTTTGGCCCGTTAAGTATCGCCATCAGCCTCACGGTTTAAAAATGCGTCTGCTAGGGAGAAGTTTTTACACCCTTATAAAGAATTCTTTGTTCCCTTTCCAACCGATGTGGGATCTCACAATCCACCCCCCTTCGGGGCTCTTAAAGAAAATGCAAGAAGTTCTATGTTTAGAAATGTGAGATCCCACATCCCACATCGATTGGAGAGGAGAATGAATGCTAGTGAGGATGCTGGACCCCGAATGGGAGTGGATTGTGAGATGCCACATTGGTTGGAAAGGGGAACAAAGCATTCTTTATAAGAGTGTGGAAACCTCTCCCTAGCATACGCATTATAAAACCGTGAGACTAACAATGATACGTAACGGGCCAAAACGGACAATATATGCTAGTAGTGGACTTGGGCCGTTACAAGAAAGAATTCTCAAATTCTTTAATATTAGATGGAGATGGAATAATATTCCCCCAGCTTTGTGCAATCTTTCCAGTCATCTCTTTTGGCTTTCACAAAAACATCTTAATAAAAATGCACATATGGAACATTCTCAGCTAACCCAACATGATGCAAATAAGTACATATCTAAGTAAGAACTTGGGGAAGGTGGGAGATTAGAGTAAGAGAACTTGCCTGCAATCCTCTTCTACTTAATTGCTTAACAGCAATGTCTATTCTTTTACGTGGATCATCTGAGTTATGGATAGCGCCTCGATATACACTACCGAATCCTCCTTCTCCGATCATGAGCGAGCGGCTGAAATTCTTCGTGGCTGCTTTCAAATCTGAGAATGTGAACTCCCTAAGATTACTATGTCTTTGAGACAAAGCTGCAAATGATATAGCAGAGGATGCTGCACTAAATTCTGAGACATTCTGAGAATTTACGTCCGAGTCAAACATCTTAAGATCTTGATTCATCGACGTCGAATTCGAGTTACACGAGAGAATCGAATTCGATTTCCTAGATTTCCTTAGCTCAACAATGTTTCTCTTGTTGTTGAATACATGAAAACACTTCATAGTCCCTTCCAAAAGCTGATTCCCTCACTGCACAAAGACAAAACCACACAATGTTGATACTCAAACTCCAGCTGATCAAGTATATTTTGGCTAATACAAGACCCACCTATCGGGCCGGGACTAAAGTCGACCTTAGTGATCCAACGGATAAAGGTTACTCTAGGGATAACAGGCTGATATTCCCCAAAAACTTCGGCACTTCCTTGGTCCTGGTTCAAGAGGAAAAACCAAATAAACTTGAAGAGCCTTAGCTATTGAAGAAACCCAGAAAGTGCCTCTCTTAACAGTTGCCACCAATCACAAATCCATCCAAAAAGGATTGATCAAGGGGAATTCAAAAAAACCCAGATTCAAAATAACCCATATCAAGGAGGATCAGAATTTGAACCCAAAATCCAAGAAACTCAACCAATTTTCTATGAAAAAGTTAAGAACATCAAGAAATCTGCATAGCTTTTCACAGAAAACAAGGAAGATCAGGGAGGAGAAAGAGAAATTCACCTCTCATATATGTCCAAACTTGAGCCAAAACTTGAAAAATGAGGAGCTTAAAGAACAAGACAGGATAGCATAGAAGGACAAGGGCAGGCCCCCATGATCTAGGGGAAGTCAATACAAGGCAGCTAGAATTCAGGTGACCAACCAAAAAACCCATTTCAAAGAAGCCCCCAAAGGATTAAAATATGGATAGAAAATCGAAGGGATTGAAACAGTAAACGCCCAGCTACAAAGATTATTAAAAACAAGAACAAATTGACAAGCGAATGGCGGTTTTGGGTGTGAAAAGGGATTGATTTCAACTTCTTTTTCCCCTCTTAGGGATACGTGAGGGATCCTACGAAGAAAAGGTCTACGAAAGGGAATAATGGATATCGCCACATGGAATGAGAATGAATCCATAGGGCCCCATGTTTATTAAATATTTTATATAAATTAAATTAAATTATTAAATTATTACGTATCTGTTCCTGTCTTAGAAGCAGATATCCTTGTAGCTTTCAAATTAAAAACAAAACAAAACAAAACAAAACAAAAAACACAATAATCTTAGTATGACTTTTTCCTTTGGAAATTTTTTAATTTGTATTAATTTCTACTCTAAATATTTTACTTTAGACTTACATCAAATCAATGTTGCAATTTTTACTTTTATTTAATTTTTGCTAATTTTTTATTCATATCGTGTAGATGAGAAAACTCATTTTATTTGCACAAATACGAGCTTAGTTTAGTCCATGTACTCTGTATGGGAAGAAACTCATCCCATTTTCATCATTATGAACTTGGGTAAAGATTAAAATAGTTATTACCCATTTCTCATTTTTTGCTAATTTTTTATTCATATCGTGTAGATGAGAAAACTCATTTTATTTGCACAAATACGAGCTTAGTTTAGTCCATGTACTCTGTATGGGAAGAAACTCATCCCATTTTCATCATTATGAACTTGGGTAAAGATTAAAATAGTTATTACCCATTTCTCATTTTTTTTAATCATTCAATCTCTACTGGATATTGACCCAATTGAAATCAGGAAGCTCATGCCATGGAAGAAGACAACTTGAACCAAGTCCGTCAAATTGGTGTCTAAAATTCCACCAAATGTCAAGTTGCCCAAGGAGGTATGGTTTACCACAAAACTATCAGCAGCCTCCCTTCGTGACCCCACGTTGCCCACCTTCTTTGCCACTGTCTTTCCTTTCTCTTTCTCTCTCCAGCCCACCAAATTTCCTCCTTTGACCTTCGACGGCTATGAAAATTTTGATCTTTCAGCTTTTCAAACTTCAATCTATAAAACCCATCTCTCCTTCTTCCTTAGATCTTTACTTTTGTGTTCTATTTCAAATTTTTTTTGGTGGGTATCTTCATATACCTTCTAATTTGGGCATTTACTCGAAGCTTAAAGCTATGAACTTAAAAAATCCCATGTTTTCTTCCATTTTCTTGGTTCTTGTTCTTGTGGGATTGAGCTGGGAACAGTTTGTTCATAGCCAGAATGTGGATGGTAATCAGTTTGCCAGCCCTGCAGCTATCCCATTTATGTTGTCAATGGCCAACGCCCAGCTCTCCAATTTGAGCTCAATCATCAACTCGGAACTCAGTAGCCGCTTCCATTTCTGCTCCAGAGACACGTGAGTTTTTTCCCCCAGCACTTTCAATTCTGCGCTCTGTTTGGTTATTGAGAACTTGAGAGAAATGGAATCGAAGAGAAATCCTAGTTTAAACTTTACCCTTTTTCTGGATTACAGATTTTAACTTCCCATTATGAAATATTTGCGGAGTTAATAAGCTTGACTTCAATAAGTTTAGGGAAATTGTTAGTCTTTGATCGAAAATATTTGTCGGTAATTGCTTCGAGAAAGTTCAAGAAGATTTGCGACAACTAAAAAGAGAATTGAAAAGCATACGTGCTTAAGGTTTCTCTATCTAAAAGTTGTTCTTCAGTTATTTGTTTCGACATATTTCGATCGTGGGCCATTTCCAACAATCTTGAGCTAGGAGCTTTTCTTTTTTTGTATCAGGCAAGCTGATTGGAACAAAGCGTTTAATTTTTCATCTAATCTGAGGTTCTTGTCTTCTTGTCTACAGAAGACCAATGGTATGAGTAATCCGTAAGTGGAAAGAAGAGTTCTTCCATTTCTGTCATGATTAGGTTCAATCACATGGTGTTGAATTATATATTGTGTTGGTTTTTGAACAGGTGATTTCAGCAAGCGCCTGTGTACAGCAGCAGAAATCAATTTTTACTTTGACAGTATGATCCTTCAAGATCCTGGAAGTGGTTCCTTCTTGAAACTTAACAAGAATTGTAATTTGACTTCATGGAGTCCTGGTTGTGAGCCAGGATGGGCATGTAGTGTTGGTCCTGATCAGAGCGTTGACCTTAGTAATCCTCAGCTATTCCCTTCAAGAATGCATGATTGTCGAGCTTGTTGTGAGGGTTTCTTCTGTCCTCAGGGTCTTACATGCATGATACGTAAGTGTTTAGATCTATAAGGGCTTGCTCTTCACCATTGGCGGTAGATTCTATGTATTGTTGTGGAATCATTGTAACGTTTTTAATGGTGTTTTGTCGAATGTCTTTCTTTTTTGAATTACTTATTGGGAGATCCTTCATCGGTTGGAGAGGGAATGAAGCATTGCTTATAAAGGTGTGGAAACCTCTCCCTCGTAGACGCGTTTTAAAAACCTTGAGAAGCCCGAAAAGGAAGGTCCAGAGAAACAATATCTGCTAGCGGTGGCTTGGGCTGTTACAAATGGTATCAGAGCTAGACATTGGGCGGTGTGCCAACGAGAACGTTGGACCCCCAAGGGGGGTGGGTTGTGAGATCCTACGTCGGTTAGAGAGGGGAATGAAACATTCTTTATAAGGATGTGGAAACCTCTCCCTAGTAGACGCGTTTTAAAAACCTTGAGAGGAAGCCCGAAAGGGAAAACCCAAGGAGGACAATATCTAACGGTAGGCTTGGGCTGTTACAAATGGTATCAGAGTCAGACATCGGGCGGTGTGCTAGCGAGGACGTTAGGCCCTCAAGGGAGGTAGATTGTGAGATCCCACGTCGGTTGGAGAGGGGAACGAAGCATTCCTTATAAGGATGTGGAAACCTCTCCCTAGCAGACGCGTTTTAAAAAACCTTGAGGGGAAGCCAAAAAGGAAAAGCCCAAAGAGGACAATATTTGCTAGCGGTGGGCTTAGACGGTTACAATACCCATATAAGTGGCTGATCTTCTATTTCTCTTATTGGTTATGTATATCTCAGGTATCTAACACTAATAAACCTATAAATCACACAGAAAAACACACAAATAAGAGACTAGAGATAAACAAAAGCTTTCTCGCATGTGTTACTTTCTCTTATTACCCATCCTTGCATTTGTTTGCTATTGGAGGTCTCACAGTATAATACTCTTACTGTATCTGACAGCATGCCCTTTAGGATCATATTGTCCCAACGCCAAGTTGAATAGAACAACAGGAGTATGTGAGCCGTAAGTACAAACCATAACTCTGAATGTCAGTATTCATGGTCTTCAGCACACAATGAAGTTATTCTTGTTCTTGCAGATATCTTTACCAGCTACCGCCCGGGCGGCCCAACCATACTTGTGGAGGAGCAAATATTTGGGCAGATGTTGGTCGTAGTAAAGAGATGTTCTGTCCAGATGGTTCATTTTGTCCCTCTAGCACCGAACAAATTCCTTGTGAGAGTGGGTATTGACTTGAATCCTACCACTATTTTGTTGTCAACCAATGTTTGCTGGCTCAAACACCAGCTTTCTAATCATATCTATCTGTTTTGTTGCCATTGCAGACATTACTGCAGAATGGGTTCAACTTCTCAGAATAGTAAGTGCTATACATGTAGGAATATAGATGAGATGCTTCTTTTGAACTGTTCCTTTGCCATTTTCCCTTAGCTGTGTACTCTTTAGGGACAATGAATATCAAATATCTGGTTACGTTAAGATTGCTAGCATCAAGCATTTGACCCTTTTCCAAATATCTTGCAGGATGCTTCAAGCTTACTTCATGTGATGGAAGCGCCACAAATCAGGATATTCATGCTTATGGAGTAATGCTTTTAGTAAGTCATCCATCACATGAAAATCGGAGTCTTCGAGTCGTAATTCAAATGTGGTGATATATTTTCGTTGTACCGTTCTTTTCAATTTTCAAGTGTTCTTTCTTGCCTTTCCATTCACAATTTTGTGAATAGAGGAGTTCTATGAGATCCCACATTGGTTGGAGAGGAGAACGAAATATCCTTTATAAGCCTGTGGAAACTTTTCCCTAACATACGCATTTTAAAGCCTTGAGGGACTTCCCCAAAAGGGAAAGCTCAAAGAGGACAATATCTACTAGCGGTGAGCTTGGGCTGTTACAGTTGGTATTAGAGTCAGACACCGGGCAATGTGCCATCGAGTAGGCTGTTTCCCAAAGGGGGGTAGACACGTGGCGGTGTGCCAATAAGGACGTTGAGCCCTGAAGGGGGTGGATTTGGTAGGGGTCCCACATCGATTGGAGAAAGGAACGAGTGCCAGCAAGGACATTGAGCTCTGAAGGGGGTTAGATTGTGAGATCCCACATCAGTTGGGGAGGTGAACGAAACACCCTTTATTAGGGTGTGGAAACCATTCCCTAATAGACGCGTTTTAAACTCTTGAGAGGAAGCCCAAAAGAGAAAGCCCAAATAGGACAATATCTCCTAGCGGTGGGCTTGAACTATTACAAGTTTTGTATCTGCTCTCATAAGAATAAGGTGGTAACAAGAAGGATTAAGAGTTAACACTTTTATTTGCTTATGCAGGTGGCTTTAAGCACTGTTCTACTCATAATTTACAATTTCTTCGACCAAATTCTTGCTGCTAGAGAAAGAAGACTGGCTAAATCAAGGGAAGCAGCAGCCAAAAGTGCAAAGGCAACAGCAAAAGCACAACAAAGGTGGAAAGCTGCAAAAGATGCAGCTAAAAAGCATGCAACTGGGTTGCAAGTTCAACTATCACGAAAGTTTTCGCGTGTGAAAAACTCGAATACAGAAAAACATGAGATTTTGAATCTGTCCGAACCCGAAACGGATGATGACTTACCATATTCACATTCACATATCCCGACCACATCGTCGACTTCATCAGTGCACATAGAAGAAAGAAACAATAACCAAACTGATCTCATGGGGATCATACACGAAATCGAAAAGGACCCTGATGGTCATGAAGGTTTTCATTTTGAATCTGGTGAAGGTTTTGAAAAACATATGCCAAAGGGAAAGCATTCAAGTACTCATAGCCAGATGTTTAGGTATGCTTATGTCCAACTTGAGAAAGAAAAGGCTCAGCAGCAACAGAACAACAATCTTACGTTTTCCGGTGTCATTAAAATGGCAACTGATCCTGAGAATAAAAGGCGTCCTCCTATCGAAGTTTCTTTTAAAGATCTAAACCTTACTTTGAAAGCAAAAAACAAGCATTTGTTGAGGTGTGTCACTGGAAATATCAAGCCTGGTCGGATTACTGCTGTGATGGGCCCATCTGGAGCTGGAAAAACAACATTTCTGTCTGCATTGGCAGGAAAAGCGATTGGATGCAAGACAACAGGTTCTATTCTGATAAATGGAAAGAATGAATCAATTCTTTCCTATAAAAGAATTATGGGTTTTGTGCCTCAAGATGATATTGTTCATGGGAACTTGACAGTGGAAGAGAATTTATGGTTCAGTGCTAACTGCAGGTATTTGAACCTTTCCTTTGCTTCTTGCTTAGCTCTACTTCTACTTAATTATATTAATGCTTTCAACTTGCCACGGTTTCAACCATCTTGACTGTGAATGTATCATATGTTGAGGATTGTTGGGAGGGAGTCCCACATTAGCTAATTTAGGGAATGATCACGGGTTTATAAGTAAGTAATATATTTCTATTGGTCTGAGACTTTTGGGGAAGCCCAAAGCAAAACCATGAGAGCTTATGCTCAAAGTGGACAATATCATTCCATTGTGGAGAGTCGTAGTTCCTAACAAGCTATCAGAGTCATGCTCTTAACTTAGTCATGTCAAGAGACTCCTCAAATGTCGAACAAAGAGTTGTGAGCCTCGAAGGTGTAGTCAAAAGTGACTAAAGTGTTGAACTAATAGGGGAGGCTCTATGTTGCACTTTGTTCGAGGGGAGGATTGTTGAGGCTTGTTGGGAGGGAGTCTCACATTGGCTAATTTAGAAAATTATCACGGGTTTATCAGGAATACATCTCCATTGGTTTGAGGTCTTTTAGGGAAGCCCAAAAGCAAAGTCATGAGAGCTTAGGCTCAAAGTGGACAATATCATACCATTGTGGAGAGTCGTGGTTCCTATCATGGTATCAGAGCCATGCTCTTAACTTAGTCATGTCAATAGAATCTCCAAATGTCGAACAAAGAAGTGTGAACCTCGAAGGTGTAGTCAAAAGTGACTAAAGTGTCGAACAAATGGTGTACTTTGTTCGAGGGCTCTTAGGCCTCAGGGGAGGCCCTATGTTGCACTTTGTTCGACGGGAGGATTGTTGAGGATTGTTAGGAGGGAGTCCTACATTGGCTAATTTAGGGAATGATCGTGGGTTTATAAGTAAGGAATACATCTCCATTGGTATGAGGCCTTTCGGGGAAGCCTAAAGCAAAGTTATGAGAGCTTACAATATCATACCATTGTGGAGGTTCGTGATTCCTAACATCATACATCATTTTTCTATCTGAAGCATCCGTTCCTATTTCAAGGCAAAATACTATAAGATGGAAGTAGTGATGTTTTTTTCTGGATTTCATTATAACTTCCCATCGTTCTTCATGTTTAAAATATTTTTCTCTACGTAGTTCTTCATGATTGATTTGTTCAATGTAGTTGCTTTTATCTCAAACAAATTGGTCAATAGAGTTTGTCGTGTATGTTCTTGGTTCATTCATCAACAGACCACTGAAGTGATACTTGTCTTCGAATTTACTTATGTTGTTTGACGTACAAGACTGATAATTATTCATTCAAGAACAGCTGACAAACTTATGTTCTTGATATTTGGTTGCTTCTGTTGAGATATCAGTACTGACTGTGAGCATCACTTGTTATTATAGACTTTCAGTGGAGTTGTCGAAAGCGGATAAAGTTCTAATTGTCGAAAGAGTTATCGAGTTCTTGGGGCTCCAAACTGTGAGGAACTCCTTGGTTGGGACAGTGGAAAAGCGAGGAATCTCTGGAGGTCAAAGGAAGAGGGTGAATGTTGGATTGGAAATGGTGATAGAGCCTTCAATTTTGCTATTAGATGAGCCAACGTCTGGTTTGGACAGTTCTTCTTCTCAATTGCTTCTTAGAGCTCTCAGGAGAGAAGCTCTTGAAGGTGTGACCATTTGCATGGTGGTTCATCAACCAAGGTAACCTTTCACTATCTATTACTCTCAAGTCCACTACTAGTAAATATTGTCTATTTTGGTCCGTTACGTATTGTCGTCATCCTCACGATTTTGAAATGCGTCTACTAGGGAGAGGTTTCCACACCCTTATAAGAAATGTTTCGTTCCCATTTAATGTGGGATCTCACAATCCACCCCCTTGGGGACCAGTGTACTTGCTGGCACGCCACAAGGTGTCTAGCTCTAATACCATTTGTAACAGCCCAAGTCCACTGCTAACAGATATTGTCCTCTTTGGGGTTTTCCTTCCGGGCTTCCCCTCAAAATTTTAAAACGCGTCTACTAGGGGTATGTTTCCACACCCTTATAAAAAATGCTTCGTTCTCCTCCCCAACTAATGTGGGATCTCACAATCCCTACCCCCTTTGGGGGCCAGTGTCCTCGCTGGCACACCACCCAGTTTCTAGCTTTGATACCATTTGTAACAGCCCAAGTCCACCGCTAGTAGATATTGTCCTCTTTGGGGTTTCCCTTCCAAGCTTCCCTTCAAGGTTTTAAAACTCATCTACTGGGAAGAGGTTTCCACACCCTTATAAAAAATGCTTCGTTCCCCTCTAAAACCAACGTGGGATCTCACAATCCACCATCTTTGAAGGCCAGCATCCTTGCTGGCACACCACCTAATGTCTAGCTTTGATACCATCTGTAACCGACTAAGTTCACCGCTAGCAGATATTGTCCTGTTTGGGGTTTCCCTTCCGGGCTTCCCCTCAAGGTTTTAAAACACGTCTTCTAGGGAGAGATTTTCACACCCTTATAAGAAATGCTCCGTTCCCCTCTCCAACCAATATGGGATCCCACACTTCTTAGCTTGCAAGCCCATTTTATCAAGTTTAGTGCAGGTTTGAATATTACCCTTATTTACTAACGTGTAAATCTCTGATGCAGCTACACCTTATTCAAAATGTTCGATGATTTGGTTCTTCTTGCAAAAGGTGGTTTTACTGTTTATCATGGACCAGCCAAGAGAGTTGAAGAATACTTTGGTGGTCTTGGAATCAATGTCCCAGAACGTGTTAACCCTCCAGATCACTTCATTGATATTTTGGAGGGTATAGTAACACCTAATGCAGACGTTAGCTATGAAGAGCTTCCTGTTAGATGGTTGCTTCATAATGGCTATCCAGTACCAGCAGATTTGCAGCAGAACTCAGCCCGACATGCTACGAGCTCAGCAGGCACGCAAATTCATGGAACAAGAAACAGTGTTCTTGTCGAACGACAACCTTCCTTAGCTGGGGAGCTATGGCAGGGCATGAGAAGTAATGTTGAGGAACATCATGATAAATTACGAATGGATTTTAAGACTAAAGATTTGTCGCATCGAAGTACTCCGGGCATACTTAAACAGTACAGATACTTTCTTGGAAGGTACATTTTCATTGCACCTTTGTATATTTTCATGATCTTATCATTAATTTCTGACATGGTTTCTTCGTAACGATGAATATCAGAATTGGTAAACAACGATTACGGGACTCGAAAATACAAGTTATAGATTATTTGATCTTACTTCTTGCTGGTGCCTGCCTGGGATCTATATCAGATGTGAGCGATCAGTCATTTGGTGTTAGTGGCTACGCTTTCACCATTATTGCAGTTTGTAAGTTACCAATTCTTGATTTATTTCTTTCCTCGAATGCAAACATATGTGCTTATAGAAAATCGTGTTATTATGAGATTCCACATCGATAAGAGAGGAGAATGAAGCATTCTTTATAAGAGTGTGGAAACCTCCTCCTAGCATATGCATTTTAAAACCTTGAGAGGAATCCCGAAAGGGAAATCTCAAAGAAGACAATGTCTGCTAGTGGTGGGCTTGGCTGTTACAAATGGTATCAGAGCCATACACTCAGTTGAAGTGCCAGCGAGGAGGTTGAGCTTCGAAGGGGGTGGACACGAGGCGGTGTGCCAGTAAGGATGCTGGGTTCCGAAGGGAGGTGGATTGGAGGGTTCCAAATCGATTGGAGATGGGAACAAGTGCCAACAAGGACCTCGGGCCCTGAAGGGGGGTGGATTGTGAGATCCCAATCGGTTGGGGAGGAGAACGAAGCATTCTTTATAAGGATGTGGAAACCTCCCCCTAGCAAACGCATTTTGCATTTTAAAACCTTGAGAAGAAGCCCGAAAGGGAAAGCCCAAAGAAGAGAATATATGTTAGCGGAGGGTTTGGCTATTACAAATAGTATTAGAGCCAGACATCGAGTGATATGCCAGCGAGGAGGCTGTGCCCTGAAGGGCGGTAGACATGAGGTGTGTGCCAGTAAGAACGCCGGGCACCAAAGGGGGGTGGATTGAGGGGTCTCACATCGATTGGAGAAAGGAACAAGTGCTAGCAAGGACGCTTGACCCCGAATGGGGTGGATTGTGAGATCCCACATCGGTTGGGGAGGAGAACGAAACATTTTATATAAAATTGTGGAAACCTCCCCCTAGCAGATACGATTTAAAATCTTGAAGGAAAGCCCGAAAGGAAAAGCCCAAAAAAGACTATCGGCTAGCGGTGGGGTTGACTGTTACTCATTTTGTCGCACAATATGCTCTTTTTTATCAGGGCCAAACTATATAACCACTGACCAAGATTTTGTCATTGATTCCAGCCCTTCTAGGCAAAATTGCAGCTCTGAGAACATTTTCTTTGGATAAGTTGGAATATTGGAGAGAAAGTTCTTCGGGAATGAGCAGTTTGGCATATTTTATGGCAAAGGACACAGTCGACCATTTCAATACAGCAATCAAGCCATTGATGTATCTCTCTATGTTCTATTCCTTCACAAATCCAAGATCTTCCTTTACAAATCATTATGTTGTTTTACTCTGCCTTCTCTACTGCGTTACGGGTATCGCTTACGCCTTGGCCATCCTGTTTCAGCCAGGTGCAGCCCAACTGGTTAGTGTTTTTACCTTGGTGAGAGCTGAATTTCCATATTTCTTGTATTTTCACTGAGAAAAAATGTACTGTTTTATGCAGTGGTCAGCCATTCTTCCTGTTGTGTTAACCCTCTTCATTACAAGGACCCAAACTAGTTCAGCATTGAAGAATCTGTCCAATATTTGCTACCCCAAATGGGCTTTAGAAGCATTAGTGATAGCAAATGCTGAAAGGTATGACTGAAGTTGCCCTCTACAGTATTCATATCATTCTGCTGTCTGTTAAATAAATCGCTATCGAAGAACGAAACTGAATTAACAAAACGAACTTCCTAAGATCATTCAAATGAATGTTTTTTTTTTGTACATTCTAGCATTTTTCTCAATGAAAGCGCGGTTTTTTCACCGAAAAGAAAAATCCTAACATAATTGGGTCTGTTCTATAGGTATGATGGAGTGTGGCTGATGACTCGCTGTGGAGCTTTGAATAAAAGTGGGTTTGACCTTCATGACTGGGGCCTTTGCCTACTCCTCCTAATGGTCACAGGTGTTATTTTTCGAGTATTTTCGTACGTTTGTATGTTGATCTTTAGAAGGAAGTGATCCGTTAACTATGAGATTCAGTCCCTCAGCCATTTTCTTAGAGTAGTTAGCAAGCTAGATCAACAATACACCATTTTCAGGCACCTCAGAAGGTTTGGATTTTCCTATCACATGAAGATCCAGTTCAGAAGTTGTATATATTTTGATATACTGACCATTTGCCTCTTCTGGCTCACTCATTGTATTCATATGGCAAAAGTAGCAAGGTAGATAAGCGAAGTTCGAATCAATTTTTTTTATCAAACTCGGAATTAATAAGAATAATTTCAAGGAAGAAGTGGCTAAATTGTAAATTTGGTCCTAGATGTTAATCCGTAGTTAGAATTAGTCCTTACAGTTCGTAATAGTTGGAACTATTTGTGAGAGTTTTATCGACCCATAAGAACAACGAAATTTAAACTTTTCATGAACTATAGAGACTAAATTTACCATTCTAACCTTGATGCATTCTCAAAATTTGTAGAGAAAGATCTTTTTAGACGCTCCGATTTGATCGATAATGAGATTCTTGGCTAGAAGAAAGGTCGGGACTCCCTTTACAAGAAACAAATTCTCTCCACATTTGCAACAAAAGGAGATTTGATGCAGTTCTAAAGGATGATACAGTTTTTAAGTCCACATTTCCCAAGCACCCAGGCCCTTTTAAGCAGACCCCCTTTTGGTCTGTGCTTCCATTCTAGCCACAGAGATATCCATCAGTATAATTTAGCAAGCTATACAAATCTCTGAATAAATAAGTTTAATATCACTACACAACTATCAGTGAACCTAAGTTTAGAAGTACAACACTACATTGAGCTTCTTCAGCCCTTTCTTGACTACTACAGATATATCCCATTTGCTTCTATGGAATTAGCCTAGCCCAAAGAATTTTCAGGAGGGTTGGTCGACGTAATGCCCTGTTTTTCGTCTATGTCGACTATAATCTGATACAAACCTGAAAGACAGGCCACAGCCTTCTACCTTGCACTTGTATGGTCGCTCCCCTGTGTGCACACGAATATGCTCGGTCCTAGCCCACGCCCATTTGAATGACATGGAACAACCTTTCCATGGACACTTCAGAGGTCGGTCGTCGTCATGCACACGTTGGTGAAGCATTGCGTATTTGTGGGAGCTGAACCTCTTTCCACATCCTTCATGTGGGCACTGGTTGCGTTTGTGTAAGGCTAGTTCAACCTTTGTCTCAAAACTCATGCGGCAGCCTTCTAGGTCACATTTATAAGACCCTTTTCTTCTAATTTCTTTCTTAGGCTTTGGAGGAACGTTGTCAGACGGTTTTCTCACTCTCTTTCTCTCTGGTTTCTCCTGTACTGATATATTCACATCAGTATCCCTTTGATGAGTTAAATTCTTAATAGCTCTTGGCCTCAACCCTTCACATGGACTGCGTATAAAATCGTAGGAACTCAGCTCATTTTCGATTCTAAGCTCGTCATGTCTCTTCCGTTTTCTTTGCTTTTCCACATCTGAACTAGGCTGGTGCTTTGAAGAACAAATTTCCGTAGCATCACGGGTCTTCGATTGTGTCAGAGGACTGTCAATATGCTGATCTCTACCACATTCCATGTCATCACCTGGAGACTTTCCACCAGTCAAGTTTTTTCTATCCGAGGCATCTCCGCCAGTTTCAACATCCATGGGGCTTTCCCCTAGTATGCAAGATTTGAAACCAGGTTCGTCCATCGGGGTTCTAGGTTCAGTAGGCGTCTCATTCTGGACCCCAGTACTTGACATCAAAGCATCAGAAAGGTTGTCTACATCTTCCTGGCTACCAAGATTTTTAATAGATTTTTCATCTGCTAAACAAGAGGATAGTTGAGCTTTCAATTGAACCTCGACACCAGAAACAGACCGAGTTTCAACATCTGCACCGAACGTCTGAAGATTATTTAGTAAACCATCTGATGTCACAGCATTGCATAAATCGGGGCCTTCGCAAGCCATCTTTGAAACTTCAGAAGTCCTATCTCTCAAGTTAGAAGTAGCAGCATCTGGTGTTCCAGTATTTATTCTATCATCTAAATGACCAAACTGGCTGTGACCTTCAGTATCTGGACAAAGATGCAGCTTTATTGGAATTAAACTACAAGAATCTTCAGCCATACCTTTTATTCCGTCGGCAATCGCAGTTTCATCCCTAGTCATGCCATCACAAGCTTCACTACTCGAATTCTTCACATCTTCACTGTCAAGCACCACTTTTGAACTCTCAAGAACGATGGAACGATGTAAACCTGTGGACTCAGCAAGATTAACTTCATCCGAGCACACACCAGCTGGGGCATGTGATTGCTCCTCAGAAGCAATATCACATTCCTGATCTGTTTTATTGCGACTTTCAAGAAGCTCTTGATCTTGAGGAATTTCAAGAGATTCATTGATGGAATTGACAAGTGGGCCAACAGTGCAGGTAGGTAATACAGCTTTTTTATTTCGTTCACTTGTGTCTAATGCGGTCGTGATATTCTGCTGCATCCCAGAGTCATCCACGGGTAACTCACCATCAATATAAGCTTCTTCTGGCAAACAATTTTCCATTTGGGGCTCTGTCATCCTACCAACAGTAGAGATGGAGTTTGTATTCCCACAATCTTGAAGCACTGCATCCTGCTGATCGGGCGTCCCAGTTGGATCAGGAATCGCCAACTCTGATGCATTGCTTCTGAAACTCCTGTCATTACAAAGGTCACTTGAATCTCCACTACTAGCTGGTTGAGTAACAGAACTGACGCCTGTAGAATTGCCTGATTTCTTGTTCCTTCTGTAGTATTGGAAAAACTTTTCTTGTTGTTTTGCTATTCTGGAATCGGACTTTTCCCCCGAAACTTCCTCCTTAAGATGCATGCTTTGGAATCGTTTGCTATGCTGCAGATGATTTATCTTCTTCGAGCGTGATCTTTTAGCGGGCCAATTGAGATTCGAGAGATCGAAGCCATGGTCTCTGTTGAGGAACAAGCCACCCAATGCCAATGCGTGCTGAACTTGCTTTGTTGGGGAGCTTTTTCTAACTTTGACACAGTGCCGCAAGTTGATTCCTAATCTTGACGTCCAGTCTTCTCGACATTCATCACGTTCTTCATCAATGGCAAGATCTATTAACCCCAGATCCTCCTCAGATGCAATATCCAATCGGACCTCATTGTAAACAAAATTGTGCCCAATTTCCTCTGCTATTGCCACTGCATTTGCCTTTATTTTATGATAATCTAACCCAATTCCCAAATAGCAAACAATCAATTAACCAAATTAAAAGCAGTTTCAAAAACTATAAAACAGAAGCTACAGAATGACAAAACAATCACGGCCAACCATACCTGAATGGCAAATAACAAGTATATTCGCTCCACCTTTCTTCTGCAGTAACTCTACTGTGTCCACAGCATGCAGCAAGCAAAAACTTCGAGGTCTCAGAAATTTACTAAACGTGTTCCATCCCTTGTCGAACTTGGGAACTGATCCTACTGAAGGATCCTTTGAGAGGCAATTAACATCAGGTACAGAAGTGGAATCTTCTGCAAAGTAAATTAGAAGTTGTCATAAACTAGAACTTCAACCACAGCAGAACGAATCACTGATCTTCAACTTCATTTAATTTTTTTTTTCACATGAGCGCCCGTTATTCAGATAATCAAAATCCGATGTAGACTCAGTATCAGCCTTAGTAGCCGACCATAGAACAATGAAATCCACAAAGGAAAAGTAAGGGAAAAAGAGAAAAAATACGTGACCGACAAATCTGGAATTACATAAAGAAGGTAGTGAGCATACAACTCTAGCTGGTGAACCAGCAGGTTACAAAATTTACATAAAACTAGCAGACTTGCTAGATAAAAACATTCCATAGTTTATTATCTAAACAATCACACATAACAATGCTCTTAGAATTCAAGAAATCAATTAGAATGGAACCACAAAACACATATTCACATGAAGTAATAACTTGAGACATACAATATCCTTCTACGACGTCTATATAATTAAGCATGAAATATTTTATGTCATTTCTGACTGGTTGCATTCTCGAAGAAAGAAATTTCCATAAAATATTCACACAAAAAAATTTGCATAAAATAAATCCCAATGCACGGATGAAGCTCAATACCAGGATGAGTGCCATCAAAGTGAGGAGAGCAATGAACATCCTTCGATCCAAGAACACCTCCCCTTTTATGAGTAGACAGGTGATCGCCAGAAAGTTCCCTTGATGCCTTCTCTGACGGCTGAACGACAGACATAAATGGAAACCCGAGAATACCACAGGCTACACATGCCAGTGTCCCGGAATCTACTTGGAAATCACATGACAAATCATCACTGTCCAAGTAAATATCATTCATACTTTCTAAATCCAAGGCCATCTCATCAATGAAATTCTGCACACTCTTGTCATTACGATCAAGATTTTCAATATGATTGCATGAAGTATTTTCTCTAGGCGATGTTGCAACAGCAGAATTTGTATTGGCCACTTGAGAATTACTTAAATATGGAAGCATGTCTGGATTCCACAACACTGCTCGACAACTTGATTCTTTTTCTAGAAGAACAGATAACATATTATTTTCTCTTAAAATGTCCTCAACAAACCCTTTCTTAACCATAAATTCTCTCTCTTCCTTTTGCCGGTCTCTAAGCCGTGAACTCCGGACACCTGGAAGTAAGGATCTCGGCACTCTAACATCCAAAGATCCAAACAGAACAAACATGAGAAACAACTGGTTAGATAATCACTGAAGCAGACACAGAAAGCGAATTAATTCAATTTGTTGGTAGATGCAATAAGAAGAGAAAATACACAAACTGCGTAAACCAGCTATAAAGAAAAAAGTACATCTAAACATAAAAATAACTGATCAACTCCAGAAGGCAGCATAATACATCATCACCATTATAACTATTATTTTGGTAAGGGGAAAAAAAATTATTGATTAAATAAAAAAATAAAAAAAGATATACAAGGTTAGCTGCTAACTCTTTTTTTTTTTTTTTTTTTTTTTTTTTTTTTTTGGGTGGGGAGATGAAAAACCAAGAAGAAAAATGACAGCGGACAAAGCCCAGATAAGTTGCCACATGTAAAAAGGTATTAGGCGCTCAACTAATGCACCATATTACATGGACAATGAAACATTAAATTTGTCACATAATCTCCTTATGCTAATGGAAATTATCTCGTGAGCCAGCTAAGTTTCAGATACCAATCATGGACATCAGTCTAGAAACAATGGGTAGATCCATAACTACAATGAAGTGCGTTTTATTCAACTTTTCCCAAATCATATGCTCTGGATAGATAAAACTAAATTGGTGAAATTGATCAATACCACTACAACATCCACATATGGTCACTTCGGACAACGAAAGACATAATTCTAAACACAACTACTTCTATAACACATAAGCTGTTTTGGCAACAACAAAGAACTTCAGTTTATCACTTGACAAACAAGTATTCAGATAAACATAACAACAAAAGATACACAAACCTTGAAACAAAGGACATCGTTAAAAGGTATAGGAGCTGCTGATGAGAAAGCATGGGAAGGTAATTCATTGCAGCTCTGCGCACTGCAGCATCCTTGGCTACACTAAGCCATTGTGGAGTTCCAAAATTTGCTGCCTCCCCACAGTTAAAGCCTATTGAAGAGAAAGAATTATATATAGCAAAGAATTTAAACGAAATATAAGTGTGTTTCCCATCAAATATGCAAGAGAGAATGTGATAGTACACCGTGCAAAGAAGATAGAAAAAAGGCATGGTAAAAACCAACATAGGTCATTCAAAGACACACAACACAAAGTTACAGTTGATAAGTCTTAAAATAAAAATCAGCTACTTTATCAAGTATCGCACTAAGATAAATGCAATAGAGAAAATTCCGCACTGCTCGATAGAATGGGACACAAAACAAAATATAGTCAGAGAAATATGACTTAGAAAATGATAAGCTGCATATTTAGGTCTTACACTCAACTAATAAATTATAATTTCAAAATTCAAGTTCAACAATGATAGAAAAATTAATAGCAATGTTATTAGCTAGAACCCTAAATTTCAATGTGCGCATTTTGGTCTATCAAGACTAGGTGTGACTTTAATAGCCTCTTATCTTTCTTCAGCCTGTTACATATTCCAGGCCCATCTGAAAAATACATACTTATAAAAAAAAAATCTAAGACATAAATTTATGATATCAAACTCAACACGGATAAAGAAACTGGAGTTTCTAAATTCTATTTGATACCCCACAAGGTACATACAACAAAAGTAGACCTTCAAGCATCATAATGCTATAAACCCCTAGTATGCCTGTATAATAAGAAAAAAAATTCAAGAGTGATTACCATGACTGAACCCAACATGATAAGCCCTTGGAAAGGTGACGACAAATTCTCCTGGATTCTGGATTAACCTAACGGAAAAGACCAAAGTAAACATGAGGAGAACACCAGCAAGGACATCTAAGAAAACAGAGCAATTATTAGTCCAAGCTCCAAAACAATTAACTTAAGAAGATGCAGAAGAAATGATATTTCCAGAAACTTACCTGCAACAAGGAATACCAGATGCAATCACTGTCTTGGGAGATAGAAGAGAAGTCTTCTCACCCAGTAATGTAAGAGCAGCTGGCAATAAGAGTAACTGAACATGAGTTATAACAATGACATGAAAGAAAGACATGTTCAACTTGCTCCAAAATGATAAGAACCATTCAACTAGCAGAAGATTAGCTAATTGAAGTAATCTAACTTCAATCATTCCCTCCATCAAGTTTCAAGTTTCAATTTCCATCCTTGAGGGACCTCCAACTTACTTCTAGCCTCTTAATGAAGGCATTTTCTTAGCAAAAGAAAATGAAATCTATTAGAGTTTTTGGTTTCTAGTTTAAAAGTCATTTGAAAATGTTAGCCTAGCCTCCCACACCCTCTAAAAGCGCGCAAACATAATTTCTTAACCAAAATGAATCCATTCCTCGGTGGTGTCACTATGACCATAAGCTTGAATTCTTACCTACTTATCCAAAACCAAATGCATGATCTCGAGGGGGGGTGGGGTGGGGGAAGTAATTTTTTCCCCTTTATTGGCTACTTCATAGAGCTAGCCTTTGTATGGCCTTTTATATTTCCAATCCTCATAAATGAAAATGGTTTTCTTAGCAAAAAGAAAAGAAAATCTCTATTTCCAGTTAAAATAGCTATCATGACCTCCTCCCGCCAACCCCCCCAAATAAAAACACACATACACACACAATTGCTTAACCAAAATGAATCCATACCTAGGTGGTCGACACTGCCACCATAAGCCTGAGTTCTTACAACTTCCTCAAAAGCAAATGCATGATCTCCAGGAATGGAATACCAAGTTTTTGGAGAGCCTACGTGAAGAAAATTCATACTATGCAGCTCATGATCTTCAACATGCCAAGCAAACCAACTGAACAACATGCCAATGTAAACCATCGGAGAAGTAACACCTGGAATGTCATCAGGCATGTAACGCGTAAGTGATCCAGGTGACCGTGCAATTACTTGCAAGTTCCAAGGGCTATTCGAAAGCCTCCAGCCTGCCGTCCCTTCCATATTAATACATGAATCTGAACTCTTCCCTCTAGAGTTGTGTGAAGCATCCTCCGAGGAAACCGTGGAAGTAGATGGCTTCAACATCTCTGCACTTGTATTCAGATTATCCCTGGTGGAAGTGCCTCGACTATCCCGAGCGAGGGTCTCCGCCAAAGTTTCCATTTCCCCACTCTTAAGCTCAGAAGACCGTTCTTTACGATTATAATAGTTCCTCTTCCTCCTCCTCCTATGGAAATAACGAAATTTACCCTCTGGCTCTCCAAAAGCAGATCCCGGCACATCATTTGCATACTCCACATAAATAGGTTTCTCAGTAGCTGCCTTCCAAAACAATGATTCTACAACCAAAGGAGATGGCTCCTTAATCCCACCTAACACACTACGAGCGAAAACCTTCGACTTGGACTCGAATTGCTCCAATGTATAAACCTCACCACTTTGCCATACTTGCTTGTGAACTCCAAACTGCGGATTTTGAACTACCCCCTTCGTTTTCCTAACACTCTGACCCAATTCCTGGTGTCTTGTCGTAAAAACTGCCCTAACCTCTCTCTCGTTTGCACCATCTGTAGAACCCAACTTGGATGAAGAACGGACATTTGAAGCATTTAAGTCACGGCTTAACTCGGAGGATCTCGAAAGAGATTTGTTCAAGTTAGTAATGACATATTTCTTGGAAGGCTTGGGAAACGGAGGAATAATCTTACAAATCCCAAAAGCACTAGCTTCCTTCTCAATTTTAGATATGTAAGCAATCGGATCGGCAAATTCGGTATCAGTCGGCCGAAACTCCGGCGCCAAAGGCAACCCTTTGAGCCACTTGGGTATTTCGACACCACCCATTAGACACAGAAATCACGGTTCCAACAGCGGCCAGAGTCACCATAAGTTGTGGAAGAACACAAAAGGCTGCTGCTCGTAAATCTATTATGAACACCGACTACATTGAAGCTGATGGAAACCCTAAATTTGAAAAAAAAAATACGAAAATCCGTTGTATCTGCAACGAAATTACCCAGCGTTAAACACAAAGGACCATGAAATTTAAACAGAGAAGGAAAATATCTTGCAAATTGAAGAAAAACAAGCAACAGCACCTGTAACCGAAGGATAATGGATAAATCTCGCCTTCTAAAGAACCCCCAGCCAAATGAGAAAGGAGAAACGTAGACAAGTCACACGAGCGCCGTATTTACACTGCGCATGATAGTGAGTTATAACATTTTATACTAAAATGCGCATATCTGTATTTGTTTATTTGGTTTTTTTTTTTAATTCTGAGATTAAAGTATTAATTGTACCTTTTTACAATTTTAAAATAAAATTAAAAAAAAAATACGTCTTTTTCGTTTTTTCGTTTTTATTTAATTATAAATGTTTTGTATATAAAATAGTCCGAATCATTCAAAAATCCTCATATTTTTATATTATAAATACTCAAAAATATAAATATTTGGTATCTTAAATTTAAAAAATCATTTAAAATCGTCAAATTTGTAATAAACTGTCGTAAATACCCTTAGTTGTCTTCAAATAATTTATATATTAATTTAATCATTTAAATTAATGTATATTGTTTTTAAATTTTTTATAAACGATTTAGTATTAATTTTAATTTATCTTGAATTTAATTTAAAAGAAGATAACTATATAGTTTATAGTTTTTATGGAATATATTTATACATAAAAGTTATATATTTTATTTTTTATTAAATCTAAGCTATTTTTCCTAAAAAAGAGACCACTTCTCGCATGTTACAAATGGGGGCTCGCCTCCTCGTTCAGGTAAAAACAGTCGAAAACAAGGATTAAATCTTTATTTAGCGGGTCCCACTCAAACGGGGGGACTCTTCATTTCCTTACAATGTCGGTTGTTCACCTTTAGCTAGGGGTAGTATAGGAATATTTACCTGTTGTCCATCGACTACACCTTTCGACCTTCTTGCATAAAGTAAACATCAATTCTTTCATGTCATACTTTCGGAGCTTGCTTCAGCTTATATATTATTCTCCGTCTTTTATTATTATTATTATTATTATTATTTAACACGTTCATCATCTCTAATTTTTCTTATGTGTTTGTTCATTAACTAATATAGTCTGTTTTCCTATGTTTATAGATTCTAAATTAGTTTCAAACGTATGCTTCCATCTAAGTTCATCACTAGTAGATATTATCATTTTCAAGTTTCCCCTTGAGGTTTTTAGAACGTGTCTTCTAGGGTGAGGTTTCCATACCCTTATAAAGATGATTTCGCTCCTCTCTCCAACCAATGTGGGGATTTCACAATTCACCTCCTTCAGGGCCTAATGTCCCTGCTACCACTCGTTTCTCTTTTTAATTAATGCGAGATCTCACTGTTAAGAATAATGATCTGATACCATGTTAAGAATGAGAAACATAAGTGAGACTGAAAGTCCTAGTATCGTGGGTTTTGGGGGAAGTCTGAAGCAAAGCCATGAGAGCTTATGCTCGAAATGGACAATAGCATGCTATTGTGGAGAGTCGTGTTCAACTAACACTCACAATCCATCCCCCTTTAGGGTTCAGTGTTCTCACTAGCACTCGTTCCACTCTCCAATCGACATGGGATCTCACATCGAACTTTTGAACTCTAAATCATATGGCCATGTCAATTATTGTCGAACTATGCTCGAGAACTCGAATTCATGGCTCAAAAACGTTCATTTTGATGGCGAAATGTGATATAGCATGCATGTGGAGGGAATCCCTTTCTCCCCTCCAACCATACAAATCCAATCCATCGGAGAGAAAGAGAGGCAAAAGGGAATGATTGAAGAGAGGAAATGAAAAATCTTTGGAAATCCGTTGGCCATGAGGCTGATGATGAAAGGTTTTGATACTTTTGTTTCAGTAACAACCAAACAAAAGTTTTAAGGTTTTTGTCTTGAAGCTGAATCTGTGTGCTGTAGCTCCAAGTTTTTGTGTGTCAAAAACCACAACGAAAATGACATCTGGAGTGGCACTCTTCACAACCTCCTCCTGTACACATCCCTTCTGCACAAGCTACCAATGCCTTCTTTTCATCTCTAACAATGAAACTAGACATCTTTACGTTCTCTGATGAGCCTCGGTTCAATGTCGACTTTCATAATGAGCCAGTCGTCTATAATTGAGACATGGGTTTACTGCGTTGGATTGTTAAGAAAACTCGTAAGATTTCAATTCTGTTCAAGGTCTCGACTTTGGAGACATATTTAGGCTTCACTTCAAGGTTTTAAAACGCGTGGTTTACACACCATTCTAAGGAATGTTTTGTTCTCCTCTCCAATGAATGTAAGATTTCACAATCTACCTTCCTTCAGGACTCAGTGTCCTGGCACATTGCCCAGTGTTTGGCTCTAATACCATTTGTAACAGCCTGAGCCACTGCCAACAAATATTATCCACTTTTGACTTTTCCTTTTGGAATTCTCCCTAAGGTTTTAAAATGCGTCCACTAAGGGGAGGTTTTCACACATTTATAAGGAATGTTTCGTTCTCCTCTGCAACCAATATGAAATCTCACAATCTACCCTCCTTGAGGACCCAGCGTCCTTGCTCGCACACTGTTCGGTGTCTAGTTCTATACCATTTGTAATAGCTCAAGCCCACCGCTAACAAATATTGTCTTCTTTGGACTTTCTCTTCTGGGCTTCCCCTCAAAGTTTTAAAACGCATCCACTAGGGAGACGTTTCTACACCTTATAAGAAATGTTTCGTTCTCGTCTCCAACCGATGTGGGGTCTCACAATCTACTCTCCTTGGGGGTCAACGTCCTTGTTGGCACACCGCCCAATGTTTGGCTCTAATATTATTTGTAACAGCTTAATCTCACCTGTAGCAAATATTGTCCTCTTTATGCTTTCCCTTCCGGGTTTCTCTTCAAGATTTTAAAACGTGTCTACTAAGGAAAGGTTTCCACACTCTTATAAGTAATGTTTCGTTCTCCTCTCCAACAGATGTGAAATCTCACAACTTTTGAGTAGGAGTTACTCATTTCTTTTACGAACCCAAACAATAACTCAACCGACTCATAATCGTTACCTACAACACCTTGAACTCACGATTGTCTTGAAAAACGAGCCAAAGCTCATCATCCGTGTGGGATATAAAAAGAGACTAATTTAAGTTATCCCTAAGACAAAGAGTATGCAAATTGCAATACCAACTACCAAACTGTCCCATTCCTGCTTCCTTCTGCTGTAGCGATGTGGGACATAACCTTCAAACTTGGCTCTTTTACTAATTAAAACACATTGATATTCGACAAACAAAAAAACAAACTCCTTATCCACATAGCAGTCAAACCAAAGCATCACTCTCTCTTATCCTTCAACAACCATCCATCTATATCTATATATATTCATATACAGACCCGTCTCTAGGACACCCCTCTACGGTCGACGAATCGAGCACGATAGGAATCCAAAACGGCGATGAAAGGAAAAACTACGAAAAAGTTAGCAAGGAAGTGCAAAAAGGCAGCAACTCAAGTTTTGCAATATGCAGTGCTGTGGTGCAGTGGTTGCAGGTGGGAAGTGATGTCAAGTTTTGATGAGTCAATAGCAATACCTGAAGATGTCCCAAAGGGCCATTTTGTTGTGTATGTGGGTGAAGAGTGCAGGAGATATGTTGTTGAGATAGCACTGTTAAAGCATCCTCTGTTTAAGACACTACTTGATTCTGCTGAGGAAGTGTTTGGATTTGCCAATGCTTCAAAACTTTACTTTCCTTGTAAGGAATGTGTTTTTGTTGGAATTCTTCAATGTATACGTTCTTGATGTGAAATGGGTTGTGATTTAACGGATATTTGTTCGGTTCGAGACCTAGATTCTGATATCAAATCTGTCACGGCCTGTTTTTCAAGGCTTTGAGTCACATGTGTCGTCAATCTCACGATTTTTAAACGTGTCTTTTAAGGAGGGGTTTCAACACCCTTATAAAAGAATGTTTTGTTCCCCTCTCCAACTAAGGTGGGATTGAATCCAAAAAATGGATTTAATCTTGTATCCTTGAATGACAGGTTGGTGGACATGACATGTTAGGAATGTAGGTAGTCCCCTTAAAAGTACTTGCACCCTACGAGACGAAAGGAACTAATGCTCAACTTACTGAAGAACACGAACATAAACTATCACCAAAACAAGAAACCGGAACGGCAACTCGTCGAGTTGCCGTTCCGTCCTTTCAGAGAAGAAAGCAACCATTTTAGTAGCCTGTCGGATGGATGTCGGAGTATGGCATGTCAAAATGAAAGTGATCTACACGACAGTTTTGTAGGTGGAGCAGGATTGTTGTCGGTCAACGTCCAAGGAGCTACAAATGTAGAGGGCAAACAACATAGTAATTCTTACGTTGTAACACACACTTTATAGTTACTGTGGTAGCTATAGGATGAACTCCTCATCGTCGTCGTCTAAATCGTCGGGACATGTAGAGATTGATCTCGTGGATGTCATGCACAATGGACGAATCAACCAGAAGTATCATCTAACTATCAATTGTTTTAAGTTTTCATAAATTTCATATCCTTAGTAGCCTCTACGTTACTCCGACTTCCAATATTCATATCAACATTCATAATATGGGTTTGTCATTTAATGCCTCGATATTCCCTAATTCTTTACTTTTCTTGCGACACGACCTCGTTGCTTACTTACCAACACGGGTCATTTACTCATCTTTTGTTTTCACTCACAAACTTCTAAGAGGTCGTCCAGCATAGAATTAAGTCTAATACTTAATTTTGGAGTTTTTTATTGAGTCCCTAAAAAAAAGTGTGTCGGGTTGATATAAGTAGTAAGTCTTACTTAACTATTATTTTACGTAATCAGAATTACTCATTCAAATATGATCCGATTCATTCATGTACTTCTCATTACTTCACCGCCCCAATTTCAAATCTCGAAACCTAACCCACGTCCTCTTTCTTGTTTGATTAAATGATTAATAAAATTTTAAAAAAAAATTAAAAAAAAAAAACATTCATTTGGGGCAAGTATGGGCCGGCCCACAGCATAAGAATCCAATGTAAAAGCCCAATGGCCTCTCTACTATACACATTTCTAGAGACAGAATAGGACAAGAGATGGAACATGTGGGCCCCACGACATTGATGAGAGCTAGGTGTTTGACTTTAAGGAAAGCAATGGCTTATAGCTGTTTTTTTTTTTTTTTAATTAAAAAAAAATGTTTTACGTGCATTTTCAGAGAGAATATATGAGTTTTTCTTTAATTAATTTTTTAAAAGATAAAGTCTAAAAAGGGAAAAAAAAAGTTTTTAAAAAATCATTGTAATAATGCTCTTCCCTTTTTACCTCCTTTATTATCACACATTCAACAATTAATTAATTATAATAATTATTATTAATTATGTCTTCATCCCCATCATCTCTTAAAACATTATGAACCCTAATTTATTTTTAAAAAACCATCACTTTTTATAATTAAATTAAATTTTAAAAATAATAATTGGGTCATCAAATTACGAAACATATCTAAATTATAAAAAAAAGTGTATATAATATTTTTGTATTCACGAGTCAAAATTATATTTTAAAAAAAGTAAAATAACGAGCAAAAAAATTAATACAAATCGATCAATAATATCATAACACATTAAAATAACTTCATTTAAATAAATATTTATTGAAAACATTAATAATTTTTTTAAAATTATTAAATCAAAGTACATTAAAATTTTTATTTTATATGTTCTAATGATAATTCTTTTGAATAGGACATTGACTTTGGTTCATCACACAATATATTAATTAATTAATTAATGCATAAATAATAAATTTAGTTTTTTAACGAGAGAATTAGTGTAAAATTATAGACCTCGACCCGACTCATCCCTTCAATCAAGCTACTTTAAAAACATGATAATGACGAGATCGAGAGTGAAATCACAATTATGGTTAATATAATATTTTAATGTAATTAATCGATTTAATAATTATTAAATTTCTATATTTTTTAAAGTAAAAGAATTAAATTTAAACTCAATTAAGTAAATGTAAAAATGAAGGCATGCAATTTAGTCATAACATTATGACAAGACATTTCTAATTTATTAAATGAAATTATTTTAAACCTTATCAATACCAACTTTTTAATCTAATTATGATTAGAAATCATCATTTATTAAATTAAAAGTTTAAACTTATTCTTTAAAATATATATATATAATAATTCTCGAAAATATTTGATAGGTCTGATATAATTATTTTTTTATATTAATAAATTTATTATATATAATATTAAATTTTATGTCTAATAAATTCTAAACTTTTTAATAATATATTTAATAATATGACACAAAATTAAAAATTTTAATAACTAAAATTAAAAGTTTATAAACATACATCTTTAAAATTTAATTATCATATTAAAGAAATACATTAAACAATTTTAACCGATAAATTATTAAAAAAAAAACATATCCTAATAAAGTGGATATATATATATATATATATATATATATATATAAAATGTCTCATTGGTTGGGGGAGTGGTACAAACCACCAACCTTCCTTTAGTAGCGTTTTAAAGCCTTGAGGGGAAGCCCAACAGGTAAAGTTCAAAGAGAATAATATCGGCTAGCGGTGGATTTGAGTCATTATTTTATATATATATATATATATATATATATATATATATATATATATATATATATATATATATATATATAATAAATAGGCATTATAAGGAAACACCCAAGTGGGGGGCACCATGAGGGGAGAGGTATCATTAGATATAAATGAATATTATAAGAGAATTTTGAGCTTTGTAGTTGACTTTCTCATGAAAGTCTCTCCCATGGTTGTAAAGAGGAATCCAATTCCCTTCTCTCTCTTTCTTAGGGTTTCTATCGCATATTCTTTTGTTCTCGGGTCTCTACTCATTTCATAGATCTCTCGATATTATATAGGTTAGACCTAAAAATTTCTATGACTACGTTCTAGCTTGAAAATATAGGCATGTAGATGAGAAAAAAACGTTCGAATCTCAAATTTTTATATATATAATAATCGTACTAGAAAAGAAAACTTAAAGGTCTCGACTTTATTTATATCATAAGCATAGTCTGAAGGGCACATTAAAAAACGTAAAAATCCGTACTTTTTATATGCTCAACGTACCCAGAAGAGCAAATTAGAAATAAAAGCTTTAAAATTGTAACATAAGATTATTTGTATGTAGACGGACACTGTTTGGTTTGTTTTGGTCTCGAAACCGTATATCTAGAAGAGCAAATTAGAAATAAGAACTTAAAAATGGTAGCTTTTTTATAAGATAAAAACAACCATAATGAAAAAATTATTTATACAAGCTCACCGCTATTAGATATTATCTGTTTAGGCTCGTTACATATCGTTGTCAGCTTCATAATTTTAAAACACATTTACTAGAGAGAGATTTTCACACTCAAATGTTTCGTTTCCCTCTACAACCAATATGTGATCTCAAAATCCACCACTCTTAGAGGTCCATTATCCTCGTTAGTATATCGTCGAGTGTCTAGCTTTAATACTATTTGTAACAGCCCATACTCATCGCTAGCAAATATTATCTGTTTCGACCCATTATGTATCACCACCAATCTCACGGTTTTGAGATGTGTCTATTAGGGAGAGGTTTCCACATTCTTATAAGAAATATTTCGTTCTCCTCTCCAATCGATATAGAATCTCACACGCATTTACATGGGCATTGTTTGATTTCTTTTTTCCGTGCTCGATTTTGGTCCCTTTATAGCGGGTTAGGTCCTATTTGGTTCCTTATTGATGTTTTGTGGGGGAGAGGGAATAACTTTTAGGCCATGGCCAAAAAGATAGGGCATTTTTCTCCCTCTCCTTTAATTTTTTTTTTCTTTTTAAAAAGTTTGGCTTTTTTGAAGGGTAAAGTTGAGTGGAAATATAGAATATTTTCCACTATATTTCCCTTTGCCCTCATACATATCCATTATTTCTATCTCTCTTTCATACTTCCATTCATATATGATTCTCTAATAGACCAATGCTCCCACTATCACGCTCGGTTGACATTATAAACCAAACGAGAACGAATAGGAGTGTTCATATGACTCGATAATTCGATCAGCTCAAATCATAAAAATTGGATTAGGTTAGATTCTTTTTCGGTTTAAGTTGATTCGTGGGTCAACCTGACCAACCAGAAAATAGAGTTACAACTCAAGCCTATCCTATTTTTGAAAAGATTAAATATTTATTATTTGAATTTTATGAGATTTTAGTTATTAATGTAACATATATTATAGATAAATATGATTTTTTTAAAAAATTAAAAAAACTAACTGGATGATCCAACCCAGAAATACAGGTTAGAGTTGGGTTTGGTTAGAAACTTTATTTGGGTTGCTCGGGTCTCCAATCCAGTTAACCCGGTTGGTTCAAGATATTTTTTTAACCCAACCCAACCCAACCCAACCCATGTAGCTTCGGAAAGATGAGTTGGATTTTATTTTAAATACAAAATTCACGAGCAATTATTTTAAAAGCTACGACCGACCAAAACAAAACCGAAAAATTGATCGAAAATAAACAAAATCAATTAAAATTTAAAATATATTTACAAACAAAATCATTAGTAAGCAATGAATGTGGAGTATTCTAAAGGACAAAATCCTTTTATTTTATTTTTTTTGATTGGGAGTTGAATTTATTGATAATGAATGGTCAAAGTTTTCAAATTTGACTTTTAATAATAATTAAACAAAACCCCACTTTGTTCTTCAAAGCTTAAAACTTATCATCCAATGGCTATCATACTAAGACTTTTAAAAGCATATGTTAAAAATAAATTTTTTATTTTATTTTATATCGTTATTATTCAAGAAAAAAATAAAAAGAATAAATTTCAGTTCGTTCGTACTACCAAATATTAAAATTCTATCAGTTTATTGAAAAATTAATAGAAGGAAAATACTAATATGCTCGATATTAAAAATATTTTATCAGTTAAAAGTATATGGTGGGTCGAGCAACATAATAAACTTAAAATTTAAAATATATAATTT
Source organism: Cucurbita maxima (assembly GCF_002738345.1). Lineage (NCBI taxonomy): Eukaryota > Viridiplantae > Streptophyta > Magnoliopsida > Cucurbitales > Cucurbitaceae > Cucurbita > Cucurbita maxima. The sequence goes on along the minus strand of NW_019272028.1, from coordinate 2,202,290 downwards.
TATAAAATTGGACGTGAAGGCTCTCGTACTCGGGAAGCCCTAATCCCAAGTTAGATCACTACGGGACAATCACAATAAATAAATTATTTAAAAATTTAATGATATTTTTAGATAATATTAAAGTTTTTTTGTATTTTTTTTATTAGTAAAAAAAAAAAAAAAAATTAATAAGTGGTTTGAAAGGTTAAAGGTAATAATGAAAAGAGGGAAATTGAAAAGTTGGGAGAAAACAGCTCAATTTGATGAGATGTTGGGATGAGATTTGTCACAAAAAGTCAAACTAAGGGTTGACATGGAACTCACTACCTGCTGACTGTTGCATGGCACGTGATGATGTGCACGTGTGCCATGCTCAGTGAGCCTCATCATCATTATCTTCCCAAAAAAAAAAAAAAAAAAATTATAAAATCCAAATAAACAAATATTTTAATCAATAAATCCTAAAATCATTTTGAAAATAGGAAAATAATAGTGTGAGATCCTACATCATGCCAAATCAAGATCGGCTAATAGTGGGCTTGAGCTGCTACAAGCGGTATCAAAGTTAGTCACGGAACAGTGTTTCAGCAAGATCGTTGACACCTAAGGAGGTGGATTGTGAGGAGAAGCTTAGAAGAAGTCCAAAAAGATAATATCAGATCTATTGCGTGTTTTTAGTAGTAAAACGACTAAAAAATAACTCGAAATTTCAAATATGAACCTTTCCCACAAAATAATTAAAGTAACTCGATTAGTTCATATCTTATAAGTCAAAAGAAACAATGGATATGCTTTTAGGGAGAGAGAGAGATTGGACAGGCCATTTGCAAAAGGAGAAAAAGGAGCTGAAAGGGTATCTTCCCATAAACAAAGAGCATAGCATGAGAGAAAGGATTAAGAAGAACTATGAATATGGTACCAAATGTTTATGATTTGATATCCTTTTTCGAAAGAAATGATAAGATTTGAAGTACAAATATCTAATTAGGCTCGAGAATTTTGTTTCTAAGAAGATCGAATATAATTTGTGGAAGAACATTGGATCAAAAATGATAGATTGACAAAAGAGAATATAATCTTATTTTTTATATATAATTTAGTGTTGTTGAAGCATATTCATCAAAATCCCAATTAAAAAGAATGGAAAAGTTAGTTTTCTTTGGTAAAGTAATTCAACCCAAAACGTGGTTTTGTAATTTATGTGCCTTTTATTTAACCTCAACCCTTTTGGCGGCCATTGAAATGAACAAAGCCAACCAGAAGAAGACTTCGATAGAGCCAAGCGAGGCAGCCCCAATCCCTTCCTTTTAGCCATGCCTTTTGCTCATAAATCCATACCCTTCTCCCCATTACACTTGTTTTTCTCTTGGTTTTCGTGTTCTTCTCTCAACTTTTACTAAACCCCATTTCATTTCTCTCAAATTCACCCATAGACGGGGCTGTTTCAGATCTGGGGTTTGTGTAAGATCGTATAATCTCTTCTATTTTGGGGGTTTTGAGGGCTTATTTGCTTCATTTCTTGGCATTTGTTCGTGGGTTTTTGGCCAAAATGGGTAGCAAATGGAGGAAGATGAAGCTAGCTCTTGGTTCTAATCTGTGTGTTTTTGTTCCAAGAACACTTGAAAACTCTCCTCCTTCGCCTGATTGTGATTCCACTGAGCGATTCTCTGATGCTGCCTTGCTTTCCCCTGCACATTGGGGCTCATCTCGCCCTTCTACGCCTATCCCTTCTTCACATGCCTTAAGTTTCTCCAAAAGTGGCACCAAATCTTCAAAGGTTTGCTCTCTTTCTATACTCAAATACTGATTCTACTTGCTCAAAGTTGTAGATCTTGAATCCTGCTTTGTTGTTTTCACGAGAGGCCTTATGAACTTTAGTGGAGTTTTATTGGGTCTACTCCATTTTAGACTAAGATTATAGTAAGTTTTGTGGTGAATTCAATCCTTTTGTGGCTGTTACAGGCTATGGCTCTATTGTTTTTTGATACATGTAGGTGTATTATACCTTTTGTTGTCGAGTTTTAAACGAAGATCATCTTACAATATCGTCTCTAGTGTGCCTCGGCCTCAGTTTTTGAGTTTCCTGTTGTGAGATCTCTAGTTGGTTGGAGAGGAGAATGAAACCTTCCTTACACAGATGTGGAAACCTCTCTCTAATAGATGTGTTTTTAGAATCGTGAGGCTGATGACGATACATAACGGACCAAAGTGGACAATATTTGCTAGTGGTGGGCTTGGGGTGTTACAAATGGTATGAGTGCTAGACATTGAGCTGTGTGCTAGCGAGAACGCTGGGTTCCCAAGGGGGGTGGATTGTGAGATCCTATGTCGATTGGAGAGGAGAACGAAATATTCGTTACAAGGGTGTGGAAACCTCTCCCTAATAGACGCGTTTTGAAATCATGAGACTGATGGTGATACGTAATGCTCGGGCTAAAGCAGACATAGCAGTGGGTTTGCTCTCATATGTAGAGTGATTAGGATTGACTAGCTAACCATACCGTGTAGGGTGGAGTCCTCTCTCGTTGAAGAAGGAGACGATGGGCTCTTGATGAACTTATTTAAACTTTGCTAAAATCATACATAAGAAGTTGTTGAAGATTGTCAAATTTGTGCTCAAAACATTCATGTATTTGATACACTGCTATTGCTGCTGAGTTCATTTGACTGATATCTCTGGTCTTGCCATTATTCAGCAAACGTGCTTGATTTGCTTAACGAAGATGAAACAGGGAGGCGGGCTCGCTATCTTTACTGCTGAATGTTCACATTCCTTCCATTTTCACTGTGTCGTGTCGAACGTAAAACATGGCAATCAAATATGCCCAGTCTGCAGAGCACAATGGAAAGAAATTCCTGTGCAAGGTCCCAATTTGGATCCTGCTCCTGGAAGAGTATCGGTCGGTCCTGCTGGTTGGAATCAGACTGTCGTCCGAAGATTACCACCTCCTCGAAGGGATTTGAGCCGACGCCTCATCGTTCCACTATGTCAGGCTCCTGAGCCCGGTGTGTTCGATGACGATGAACTCTTAGGTAACCAGACTATTTGTGCTGAAAGTTCTTGCAACAAAAACAGTGTAGATGGTGACTCCACGAAAATCATACAAATGGAAACATATCCAGAGATTTCGGCTGCTCCGAAGTCCAAATCCTATGACGATTTCACCGTACTCATCCATCTTAAAGCTGCTGCTTCAGATAAGAGACAAAATTGCACTGGAAATCAAGTTAGTTTGTCGCAGTTTTCTCGGACTCCTCGTGCACCGGTTGACTTAGTAACGGTTCTTGACATCAGTGGTAGTATGGCAGGAACTAAACTCGCATTGCTAAAACGAGCAATGGGATTCGTGATACAGAATCTCAGCTCAAGTGATAGACTCTCGGTAATTGCCTTCTCTTCAACAGCTCGCCGACTTTTCCCTCTTCGTCGGATGACTGACACCGGTCGTCAACAGGCCCTGCAAGCTGTTAATTCTTTAGTTGCAAATGGTGGAACCAATATAGCTGAAGGTCTAAGAAAGGGTGCGAAGATAATGGAAGATCGAAGGGAAAAGAACGCGGTATCGAGTATTATACTGTTGTCGGATGGCCAGGATACATACACAGTCAGTGGTTCAGGGGTTAACCAGCCACAACCGAACTATCAGTTACTTCTCCCTCTGTCGATGCACACTAAGGACGAGTCGGGTTTCCAGATCCCAGTTCACTCTTTTGGATTTGGTGCAGATCATGATGCTTCTTCTATGCACTCGATTTCCGAGATATCTGGGGGAACCTTTTCTTTCATCGAGACCGAAGCTGTGATCCAAGACGCATTTGCGCAGTGTATCGGCGGGCTTTTGAGTGTTGTGGTGCAGGAACTGCAAGTAGCAATTGAATGTGTGCACCCAAATATTCATCTTGGCTCACTAAAAGCTGGCAGCTACCCAAGTCATCTAATGGCTGGTGGACGCACAGGATTCATCAATGTCGGGGACTTGTATGCCGATGAAGAGCGGGACTTTCTAGTCTCAGTCAATGTCCCAGTAGAGCCTTCAAGCAATTCAACGCCACTACTCAAAGTCCGATGCGTTTACAGGGATCCAATCACGAAACAAACGACAATACTCGAAAGTGATGAAGTTAGGATCAAGAGACCGGAGATGGGGGAACAACAAGGGGTCGTTTCAGTGGAAGTCAATCGACAATGCAACCGACTTCAAGCAGCCAAGGCAATGTCACAGGCAAGAATCGCAGCAGAACAGGGAGACTTAGCCGGTGCAGTTACCATACTTGAGAAGTGCAGGATGGCATTATCCCAAACCGTCTCGGCTAAATCTCACGACAGATTATGCATCGCCTTAGATGCTGAGCTCAAGGAAATGCAAGAGAGGATGACCAGCAGACATGTATACGAGGCATCAGGAAGAGCCTACATTCTTTCAGGACTAAGCTCACATTCTTGGCAACGAGCAACAGCAAGAGGCAACTCGACCGACAGCTCGAGCCTGTTTCAATCGTATCAAACTCCATCGATGCTGGAGATGCTTAGTCGATCGCAGGCTACGTTTCTGGGTAGTCCATCGGCTCAGAGGCTGTTGCAGCCATTGTTATCTTGTGGATCACAACCTAAAGCAAGGTAATGAGACATTTTTGGTGCTGTTTTGATTGCTGTTAGTATTGTGGCTTGTAAATGAATAATGGGGAGAAAAGAGGACAAGGAGAGGGGGAGGTAGGGAGTTTAGAGAGCATTATCTGTTTTGTGTCTCTGTTAAGTTGGGGTTGGTTGGTGTGTACATAAAGAGAAATGGTTTCTCTCTGTATGAGAATTGGGTATAAGTGTTTGATTGTGCAATTCTTAGCTTCATCGTCACGAATTCGTGCATTAGGGATACAATTGGCATAAGGGGTCGAGTTGGGTTGAGTCGATATTTTTCGCTTTGTTAGTCATAAGGAGAGATAGAGAAGAAAAAACGGGTCAAGTTGAGTCAGTTTTCCCCCCTTTGCTAGTCATAAGGAGAAAGAGTAGAAAAACATGCCCGAATCGTTAGATCATTACTAAACCTAAAAGGTTTTCAAGATGCCTTGGTGGTGAAGTGGTAGACACCCGAGACTCAAAATCTCGTGCTAAGGTGATTGTCACTTATTAATATTCTTACTTAGTGAACTGAATACGTGCATTAGAGATACCATCAGCATGAATCGGTTGGGTTGTGTCAGTTTTTCCCCTTTGCTAGTCATAAAGGAGAGAGAGAAGAAAAACATGCATGAATCGTTGGACCGTGTGAGATTTCACATCGGTTGAAGAGGGGGAACAAAGCATTCGCTATAAGGGTGTGGAAACTTCTCTTTAGTAGACACGTTTTAAAATCGTGAGGCTGATAGCGATATGTAACGGGTGCACAATATCTACTAGCAATAAGCTTTGCCTGTTACAAATGATATAAGAGTCAAACACCAGACAATGTGTCAACGAGGACGTAGGGTCCCTAAGGAGGTAGATTGTGAGATCGCACATCGGTCAGAGATGGGAACAAATCATTCCTTACAAGAGTGTGAAAATCTCTTCCTAGCAGACGCATTTTAAAACCGTGAGGCTGATGATGATACATAACATACTAAAGCAGACAATATCTACTAGCAATAAACTTGAGTTGTTATAGACCACCACTAAACCTAAAAGTTTAAGGTGATTCGTCACTTATTAGTAACAAGTGATTAACAATAGCTTAAATTACAAGTTGGATTCCTTGATCCTTTGAGGGTCGTGTTAAGTAGGCCTCTGAAAATTTTATAATACCGTCAATTTTATGCTTACTAAACCTCGAAACTTCAAGGGTGTATAATCCGTCTCTAAGTGTTGATATTGGATGCAATTTTGAATGTTTAATATCTCATTGGACACAGAATTACATTTTATGTCTAATCGACACGTAAAATTGAAAACTCATAGATGTATTTGATCTTTCAGAGTTCGTTTGGTCCGAGGTTTTGTTTAAAATGTCTAATAATCAAATAGTTGTGTTTTGTCAACTGTTATTTTTATTAATATTCTTAACTTATTAAACTGAGTCGATTGAGTTGATTTTACACTTATACCCCTAGGTTTTAGTTTTCATGACAATCATTATTGTTTAAATGACTTGATTTATTTGTTTTTGTTATTCTAGAAGTAGGGCATCTTTCTGAAAATGACATTACTACCCTCAGTTGCATAAATAGTATAGTGAGAGTTTTTTTTTTTTTTTTTTTTTTTTTTTTTTTTTTTT
>NW_019272028.1:2176595-2195213 GCF_002738345.1 Cucurbita maxima | reverse complement strand
TTTTTTTTTTTTTTTTTTTTTTTTTTTTTTTTTTTTTTTTTTTAAATATTTTCCTTTATTTTGAATAGAGGAAGAAATTTTTTTAAGTAAAAGATTTTGTGGTTTGACTTTAAAAAAAAGTCAAATTTTTTTAAGGGCTGACATTCCAATATATTGGGAACCATACACTTGGTTTCCCTCACTCCCGACCATACCATTTTTGGATTAAAAAAAAAATTCATATTTTCATTAATTTGTTTTTTCCTTTATAGTCTTAAATATTCTATTATAAAAAATCCACAAAAAATATTAAATATTAATTATATTAAAGTATAATTTATAAATCATATAAATTTAATTATTGGAAATTCTTAGTGGATAATATATTTATTATATTTTATATCATGAAAATTAGATATTTGATTATTAGGTATTAAAATCACAAATATATGTGTATATATATTAGAAGGGTAAAATAGTAATTTCGGATATGGTAATTGTTTTTCTTGTACGCCAAAATTCAGCGTGTTTAAAAACGAGAAAGAAAGAACAAACGAACATTAAGAACGAAGAGGAACGAATTCTGAACTCTGATTTTGCCGCCATTGATTCTCTGATTCCCTTCGTCGGAATCAGAGAGTCATTTCAATCCTCCGTTTCTTCAACGTCTATTTTCTTCATAATCATACGCTACAAATCTCAATCACTACTCTCCATTTCTCTGTTTCAAGCCTTCTTTGGGGAATTTTTTGGTATTAAAATCGATCGCCGTTCGCCATTCCAATGAAAATGCTCTAAAGATCATCTGTTCCTGAATCGGGGAGTTGTTTCACTTGTTCCATCTGCAATGGGGGCCCCTAAAAATGACGGCAAAATGGAAGGTTGGTTGTATCTCATCCGGTCCAATCGGTTCGGGTTGCAGTACTCGAAGAAGAGATTCTTCGTTCTCCAGAATGACTGCCTCAAGAGCTTCAAATCTGTCCCTGTTTCTGGGGATGAGGTAAGAATTTATTTCACACGATTTAATTGGGAACTCGTTTGTGTGGTCTTGTTTTCTATCTCCCGTTCATGTTTCTTGGGGTCGAAATTTTTGCAGGATGGATGTGTTTAATTGCGAGTTATTTGGTGGTTTTGATTTGTTTTGAGCGTTTCTTCTTATCTTTAGGTTGGAGAACTTGTCGATTTCAAATCTGTTATAAGTGTTTATTCGGAAAAATTATACGTTAATCCTTGTTTTCTTCTTCATTTATTAAGTTTATTGGACTCTGGTTGATATGTTACTTTGTTCTTCATTATAGATGGAAATTGGGAAAAGATAAGAGATGCCCGGGTCCACATTGTTCATGTTACGGCTTTTGTCTGATCTGTGTGGATTATTGCACTTCTCTGGATTACGGATATGGACATTCATAAGAGTTGTATATGTACATCCATACGAATTATGGCTTTAACTGAACTTATTGTCATTGTGAATTGGCAATGAGCAAATATGAATTATAGCTTAATTGGCAATGAGCACAGCCTTCGAGGAAAACAATGTGGAACTTTTAGAAATTGGGTTCAAATTTGTCTGGTTGTGCTTGTGATCTTCTAAAATAAAGTGCCAATAGTTTTCTGTTCATCTTTTTCTCCTGTTGTTCACTGTTTCTCTTTAATAATTGAATAGTTGAAGAGACTTGCAGACTTGTAAGAATTGAATGCAAAAGTAAACGATTAATTTACCTGCTTTGGAACGAAGGCATTTGCATTTTGTTGTTTCTGCCAAAATCCTGAAATGATTAAAAAACAAATGGCACTAATTTAGTCTATGTTTTTCATCAGGAACCAAATCGAAGTGCAGTGATTGACTCCTATATTCGTGTTACTGATAATGGGAGGGAGAGTATTAATAGAAAGGTACGTTGGTTGTAGAGACTAGTATCTCTGAATTGGTTTGTTCTTGGGCAAATTTGTATTGATAATTTTATTTGAAATCTGCAGGTATTCTTCATCTTCACACTTTATAATACCGTCAATCAAAATGATCAACTCAAGGTGAAGTTAATTCTATGCCAAACGACATGCTTACAAATTTGGAACGAATTCAATTGCAACTTCCTTACATTCAACTTTATATAGTTGGGAGCCAGCAGCCCAGAAGATGCAGCAAGATGGATCCGCTCACTTCTTGATACTACATTGAAGGTATAAAATTTTGTACTTGCAAACGAAGTGTTATTCTCATGGCTGAGACCTTATTTTTCACTGTACATCTAGGACTGTCCGGATCCAGCAAGGAATTTTTGGGATCGCTCCAAGAGACAGTATCCAGCTCTGAGGTATGCATCAGTTGCAGATGAGAAAAGAAGAAATCTGTCAATCTCATTCCTTTTTCAGTATTTTGTTTGTAGCCTTTTTTGCTTCTTTTACTTGGATTTTTGTATGAAGATTCTGTCAAATTTTCTGGACGAACAGCATTTAGTTGTTAACATAACTTGAATGAAAACTTAGAGATTTTGAATCTATCTACTGATAGATGGACATTAACAAGAATCATATCTGTAGCAGATTGACTAAAGATCTGAGTAAAAGTTTTTGTGTGAATTTGTATAAAATTCATATTTACATAAAAGACACAAATACGATGTCTCTATCTTCTTTCATCTTTCTCAGTATTCTAAAAACTGATCATATGACATACTACTTAATAAAGAGTGTCTGACATTGTTTGCGTGTAGTTGCTGAAGTCGTAAATGCAGCATGTTTAAATCTGATGAGGGTTTGATTAAAATGAAAATATAGTTATAACAAGACATTTGGTTATAGTCTAAAGAAACATCGTATGTGTGTTTAAGGAATATCATGCATAGAAATATTGAATATCTGACGCATATCCATAGAATCTTCTGTTTCCTTTTTGGATAGATTTCGAGGGTCAAAAAGAATGGATTGTAAGTCAAGCAACCGGGCTGTTTATTCCTCTGTACAAATGGAAGCAATGACATCTGATGTTATTGCACCTTCCTCTTGGAAAATTTTTGGTTGTCAGAATGGTAAGACCTGAATTTCTCATTTGCATTCCAGTAGACAAAGTGGATATGTGGCTGCCTTAATATTATATGTTGAGTTCGATTGTATGCAGGGTTACGGTTTTTCAAAGAAGCAAAAGATAATGATTCACATGGGAGGGTAAGTTTCCCTTCTTAACTCCATACCTGTTCTGTTGAATGTTTTCATTTGATCTTTTTGTTTGATAATTTTTGTTCTTTGTCAGCAATGGGATGATCATCCTGCTATAATGGCAGTTGGTATGGTTTTTGGAACTTCAGAAGAAATTTTTCGGACCATCATGTCTCTTGGCCCGTCAAGATCACAGTAATATTTTTATAATACACTTCGCTTCTTCACTCTTTTATGATGGTGTTTGTTATTGGAACCGTATAATAAGCTCCAAGTTCTGTATGCTTCATCTTTCTTTCTTTTCTTCTTTCCTTTTTCCTCATTAGATTCCATGGATTTCAATTGAAATTGTGGTTACGGTTTGTTCAGAATCATTTTCTTTAGTGAACTAAACTTCACACTGTTTTACAGATGGGACTTCTGCTTCTTCCGTGGAAGTTTGGTTGAACACCTCGATGGTCATACAGATATCATACATATGGAACTATATCGTGATTGGCTCCCTTGGTCAGAACTTCCAATCTTGTATCATTCACTCTAGTATTTTTGTAAGCAAAAAAACATACACATGTATGCTGAATCAAATGATTTGCAGGGGGATGAGAAAAAGAGATTTTCTTTTGCGTCGCTATTGGAGAAGAGAAGATGATGGCACATATGGTAACAAATTTCCGGAGCAATTGAATGTTTGAGAAATTTGAAACCTATAATACCTACAACTATCTTCTCTCGTCTGTTTCTGTCACAGTGGTACTCTATCATTCTGTGTTTCACATGAAGTTTCCACCACAGAAAGACTACGTTCGTGCTAGCCTTAAAAGTAACGTATGCAATACTAGTTGACTTTGTAGATATTGTAAACAATACCATTGCTAACATTCATTCTCAACCCCTTTGCTTCGATCACCTTGGTTCTTCTCCATCTTTTATAGCATCTTTTGCTCCTACTAATAGCTTCACACTGAAATTTTTTACCTTCCGAGTACTGGGTGGGTTGGAATTTGTTTTAATACTCGAGAATCTTATATGGATGAACTTCCAGGTGGAGGGTACGTTATAACTCCAGTAAACCAAGGTAAACATGCGCTAGTAAAACACATGCTTGCAGTTGATTGGAAGTTCTGGAAACTGTATCTGCGCCCTTCATCTGCAAGAGCTATTACTATCCGGATGCTAGAGACGCTTGCAGGTACCGGCGTACAGCTTAGAGCGTCTTCATGATGCATGTTAGCTTTTATTTTAGATATACGTGGGATTTTTTCTCAATTTATAATGCCTAATGCAGCAATAATAGAGCTATACAGAGCCAAGGTTGGTGATTCTTCCCCAGAGTTCTCATCATCTACTAGAGACCTTAGACTCTATGAGTTTCCGCAGAAGGAAATGGATGAGATAAAGACAGAAATACATTCTCCTGAAGAAATGAGGAAAATTAAAGAGGCATTTTCAGAAGAGAATGAAGTGGAAATGCCCCGTGCTAGTTTGATTGGGCTAAATGATGCTGTGGATGAGTTCTTTGATGTTCCTGAACCTGCAGAACTTGATCATTATGAGAATGAATGGACAGCTGACTCGGCTTTGTTGCAACAGCACTCTTCGGTACTTTCTCATACTTGCGTATTTATACCAACTTTTTTGGATCCAATTCTGCTTGGACGTGCATTCTTTCCTATCGGAAATCTGTATTCACACAAACTAGGACATGTTCGGCTGCTGTATCCTTTCTTTTGTAGATCATTCCATCACCCAACTTCTGAGATCTTATTTGACATTATTAGTCTCATATCGCTGGTCATCTGGGACGTAATGCATAGAATTTTACTGGCTTCACATTGAGGATTATTGAAAGGAGTAGTTCCACGTTGGCTAATTAAGAGGAAAATCATGGATTTATAAGTAAGGAACACTATCTTCATTGGTATGAGGTCTTTTGGGAAAACCAAAAGCAAAACCATGAGAGCTTATACTCAAAGTGGAGAATATCATACCGTTATGGAGGGTTGTAATTCTAACATGGTATCATAGCCATGCCCTTAACTTAGCCATGTCAATATAATCCTCAAATGTCGAACAAATAAGTTGTGAGTCTCGAAGGTATAGTCAAAAGTGACTCAAGTGTCAAACAAAGAGTGTACTTTGTTCGATGGCTCCAGAGAAGGAATCGAGCTTCAATTGAGAGGAGACTGTTCGAGGACTCCATAGGTCTCAAGGAGGTTTTATGGTGTACTTTGTTCGAGGGGAGGATTGTTGAGGATTATTGAAAAGGAGTAGTCCCACGTTGGCTAATTAAGAGGAAAATCATGAGTTTATAAGAAAGGAACACTATCTCCATTGGTATGAGACCTTTGGGGGAAACCAAAGCAAAGTTATGAGAGCTTATGCTCAAAGTGAACTATCTCTATTGGTATGAGGCATTTTGGGGAAACCAAAAGCAAAGTCATGAGAGGTTATACTCAAAGTGAACAATATCCCTGTTTTAACATTAGCATCAGTGACCATACCAGAAACATTTAATGAATACTGTTTGATTGTGTCTTGCATGTTCATCAGTTCACTGCAGGGAACATTATGCTCTTTTTATGATCTGCAGAATATGCCCCCGAACAAACTTTCATCAGCAGCTGTTTTTGTGAAAAAGTTGCAAGATCTTTCCGGTCAGTTGTTGGCGGTGATTAAAGTTATTTTGAATGTGGAACTATAAGGTTTATTTAGATTTCCTTCTAATCAATAGAATAATTTGTGTGTTTCAGCTCAGAAGAAAGGTTATGCGGAATTACCTGAGTTGCCTAGAGAAGAAAGTACGCCATATTCCTATGGGTCCACCCTTCCAAAAGATCCAAATCATTCTTCTCCCTGCAGCGTGGCATCAGCAGATCCCTCTTTGTTTCTGATACGTGGACAAAACTATTTGAAGGACAGCCAGAAGGTATGCTTTAATGTATATGGCTATGTTGTTTCATGATGAGATTCAGCGTACAAAGAAAAGTAACCTACCTGAAATTGCCAAGACTAAAATCAAAACACGCAGAGGAACCACAAAATTTATTGGCATTCGTGTTAGGTTTTAAAACTGTTCATTTTCAACTAAAGAAAAGTTTTCACAAGCACTACATGGTTCTCAGATTGTGTACATACAGTGAGTAATATTTTCTGCATTTAAGATTGACAGCGTCATAGACGTTAGCCTAAGCTGCTATTTTCTTGTTTGTTTTCTTTAGTGCATTATTTCTTCGATCAGTTTATGGGAGATCCTATGTATATTGTGCAGTTTCTCATCGAATGTATATAGTTGGCAAAGATGGGATATCTTGTAGTAACATTAATGGTAATACCAAACGCAATTGTAGATTCTTTACCACATTTCTCTCTGTCAGATCAAGGCAAATGGCACGTTGATGCAACTGGCTGGTGCAGACTGGCTCAGGTCAGGCAGACGAGAAGATAATCTGGGTGGGCGTCCGGGTAGTATTGTTCAGGTTTGGCTTGTTTTTCTAGCACACGAGTTTCCCAAAAGCCATCCTTTTAAACTACATGCTCTCTACTTGCAAGAGCACAACACATCGAGCGAGGATAATGCAATCAGGTGATTGTGAGATCCCACATCAGTTAGAGAAGGGAACAAAACATTCTTTATAAGGGTGTGGAAACCTCTCCCTAACAGACACGTTTTAAAACCTTGAGGGGAAGCTCGAAAGGGAAAGTCTAAAGAGGACAATATCTATTAGCGGTGGACTTGGACTGTTACAAATGGTATCAGAGCCATACACTGAGCTGTGTGCCAGCGAGGACGCTGGGCCCCCGAGAGAGTGGATTGTGAGATCCCACATTGGTTGGAGAGGGGAACGAAACATTTCTTATAAGGGTGTGGAAACCTCTCCCTAACAAACGCGTTTTAAAACTGTGAGGCTAACGACGATACGTAATGGGTCAAAGTGGACAATATCTGCTCGTGGTGATTTGGACTATTACACTAATGCTGATTATATGTATGTAGAATTATGCCGAACGTGGTGGACCGGAATTCTTCTTCATTGTTAACATACAAGTAAGTCGTTTTAAAGTTTCTTCACAGCCACCATAATTGAGTAGACGGAAGTTTCACCCTTTGCTACCATGAACGTGAATTAGGTTCCTGGCTCGACCATGTATACCTTGGCAATGTACTACATGATGAGGACTCCTCTCGAAAGCAGTCCCTTGCTCAAAAGCTTTGTCGAAGGAGACGACGCCTTCAGGAACTCGAGATTTAAGCTCATACCTTACATTTCTCAGGTCAGTAACATAACTTAGTACCTATGAAGAATCAAGAAGAGTGTTGCCTGACATTCTCCATTGAAAATTACATTGTCAGGGATCATGGATAGTGAAGCAAAGTGTTGGAAAGAAAGCATGCTTGTTGGGGCATGCACTTGAAGTACATTACTTTAGTGGGAAGAACTATTTGGAGGTGAAGTAACGAAACAACATAGATAATGCTCTTTCCCTCTCGCGATGGTATTTTAATTCCTTGTTTCTATGTGAGAAAGCAGGTTGAAATTGACGTTGGATCTTCAACGGTGGCAAGGGGGGTGGTCAGTCTTGTTCTTGGTTATTTGAACAACTTGGTTATAGAAATGGCTTTTGTAATTCAGGTAATACCATATCCCAACTCTTTCAAACTCTCTACACTCTTCTGAAGTGCTGAGCTACAATCTTGTGAAATGTTTTCAATTGCTTCTTGTTTGGCAGGGCAACACTCAAGAGGAGCTCCCCGAAATCCTTCTAGGGACGTGTCGACTCAATCATTTGGATGTGGATAAATCAGTCCCGGTAAAACCTTGAAAACTTCCCTCTCTACTCTGAACGCATGTGAATGAGGATAAAACAGTCTTCGTTGATCTCCGGACTCGAATCTGAATCCTAATTGATCATACCCTTTTCTTCCCCTGCGATCCCAACAACTTTGAGTTGATTTGATTGAGAAAAAAAAGAAGAAATAAAAGGTTGCGCAGAAGAAAAGAGATTTACATTGATATATATATATTTTTTTTATTTACATTGTTTGTATAGAATATCTGATTTTTTGTAAGGAGCTTTTTCTTCCATCAGGCTCCTTTAGTNAAAAAAAAAAAAAAAAAAAAAAAAAAAAAAAAAGTATTTTTAAATTAATTTTCTTGAAATGTCAACCCATCTGAAGTAAATACAGAAAATATGGCAGGTTTTATTTTTATTTAGATATAAAAAATGAAGACACTGAAAAAGTATTAGGCCCAATAACAGTTTTCTTCTGGGCCCAATAGCCCAGTAGGATCAAATCAGCCTGATATGTCCATTGTCAATGGGCCGACAAAGTCAAATAAGGTCGGGCCCAAATTCAACTGTTTTCATTTAATTTTAACGATCGTGATTGAAAATGAAACGCATTATATGATCATGTCGGAGACCAATTTTCATCGAGAGATAAAATTTGTGTACGGAGAACAATTAAAGAGCATTCAATTTTGTGTTTTTTTTTTTTTTTTTTTTTTTTTTAAGGTTGTTAATTTCTCACAATATCGTATCATCCACTTTTTAGCATTTTAATTTGGGTATTGGGTATCAATAAAAATGTTGTCTTTGTTTATATATAATAATATTTTTTTTCTTATTTAGCCAATTTTGAATTTTGATTGCTATACTTATAGACATGTAATTTAATATCCTATATAAAAATAAGATAACAATAAATATTAAAAGGATAAAATTTTAAAATAAACAATAAAAGTGAAATATATATATATATATATATATATATACAAAACTCCCAACCAAATTTGGTCCATGGTTGAACTGAAGCAGCTGACGAAATGGCCCCATGAAATTTACTTCTAAAATCCAAAAAAGAAGAGCCAAAGGGTAATAATAATGATAATATTAATAAATAGAAATATTAAAGGAAATAATAATGGTCATAAAATTGTGGGGTATGATGATTCAACCACAACCGAAAGGTACACTGCCCCTCTCCATCTTTACCTTCCAAATTCATTGTTTCTCAATACAACCAAACCTTTCTCTCCAAAACACCCTTGAATTCTTTTCTCTTTTCTATTTTCTATTTTTTCATCCGTTGTTTTTCACTTTTAAAACGTGTCTATTGAAAAATATTTTCACACCCTTATAATAAATACTTTTTTCCCTCTTCAACTGATATCGGATCTCCCAAACCACCCCACATTTAGCCTGGATACATTGCTTGGTGCCTAACTCTAATATCATTTCTAACAACTCAAACCTACCACTAGCAAATATAGCTTCCAAGGAGGTAGATTGTGAGAGTCTACGTCGGTTAGAGAAGGAAACGAAACATTTCTTATAAGAGTGTGAAGACCTCCGTATAGATGAAGCGTTTTTTGGGAATCACTCTTTTGCAAGGGTAAATTTGTAATTTTAGATTGTTTCAATTATTCTTAGGTTGGTATCCTCCGACCCCATGTTTGTGGCACATGCTTAAGGCACCCACGTGGCACGTGCATAACAAAAAAATAGAAATAAAAGTTAATTTTTTAAAAAAGTGAACAATAGGGGTAGTTTTGGTATTCTGGCTTATGGGCTTTTATGTCCGTAAATAAAAAATATATAATCACATGGGGGCGTCCCCACCATGTGCTAAGGCTTGATCATTAAACGACGGTCACAAAGAAATGGTTATAGTGTCCGGCCACGTGGCATCATCCCATTATCAAATATAATATATTTGTTGAGATCTATTACACATCTTACATTATTTTATGTCATCCAATTTTCAATACAAAGTCAACTAATTAAAATGTCTCGTAATTAAAAATGACGTGGAGGTTTAATTGCTGACTGTGTATAGTGAGGTGGTAAATATATTCTTTTAATATTCTTCTTCTTCTTCTTCACGTCCCACGTCCCACGTCCCGTCACGTTTATCGCTGTCGACCATCATCGCTTTGAAGGGATCGACTGTCATTGTTACCATCGAAGAAAATAGACCGGTGAATATGCATAAAACTGTTCATATAACCCAATAACTCGACAATTTAGCCGACCCAATACAACCTATAAAATTTGAATTGGGTTAAAAAAAATTTCAAATTTAAAATTCGAGTTGGTTCGAGGTTGATATTTTTTGTCGGGTCAAAAGAAGAAAAATATATTGACTTTATAATAAGAAATAAATATTCTACACAATACGTATACGGAACTGCGTACAGATACCAAAAATAAATATTCGAAATAAATTAAAACGCGTTTTTTGGTAAATAAAAATTCACAGGGATCCGGTGTGGGCGGCCCCACGATACTCCCGTCATCAGATCATGTTTTTTGTCCCTTTGATTTTAATTTTTATTTATTTATTTATTTATTTGAAAGAACTCGGGGGAAGATGAGGACCACGAGGCAATGTCACGTGACTCCGGGCCCCACTCCGGTGCCTTTCTTTCTTTTTTTTTTTAAACTATTTTTAAAAAATTTTGTAATTAAATTATAAATTTAATACTTAAAACATTTGTATGTAATATTCCGACTATAATTTCAATAAAATTATAAATATAATTTATTTTTAATTGAGAGCACGTTGGACACTTGTTTACAGTCGGCTTCTGTGTTGTGTTATGGTGACACAGCTGGAGTCTAGTGACTGATTCTCTGTGGTGGGATCCACCGTAAGCTCATCCATTTTCTTCCTTCTTTTTTTTTAAAAAATATTTTTTATTCTTTTGATCACCGCGTATCCCGTCGGTGGAACGTGCCAATGGGCCCCACAACGACACGCACCATGCACGTGATACCCTCCACCGCCGCCCGTTACGCCGTGTTTCCTTTTTCTCTCTCCTCTTTATTGCTTTTTTTCGTCTCTCTTTTACCTTTCTGCCCACCCAAATTAAACGCAAAAGCAAAAGTACGGTGGGGTCAATTTCGTCCTTTCGCAATCTCCTCCTCCCTCACCGCTGGACCGTCACATGAAATTGATGAAATTCCATTAATCTTTTTATTTAAAATATTCATACGCGTATTCTTACTTTATAATTAAAAGAAAATGAGTTGGAAATTGTAACTTTAATCATTAAAATTTTATAAAGTAGATCCTAAATATATGTAATTTTATTAATTATATTTAATTAATTTAATGAAAGAATAAAAGAAAACATTGACCAGTTAAGATTCTGTTGACGTAGAAGGAATAGGATGTTTCTTTGTCCCATAAAGTTAAAATAAAAAGTCAGTAAAAACCCATTCACCACCCCAAACTGCCCTTAAAATATAGGGTGTTACCCAATCCCAACTCAAATTTTACCTTTTACCATTTACCAAGGACGTAACTTTCAAAAAGAAACCCATTCAACCCATTCATATTCAATGAGTACACTGCAAGTTAATTTTCTCTCTCTTTATTAGAGAGAGAAAATGGCTTTAACAAGGCATAGATTCAAAGAGTATAACTGAAGTTAGTTTAGAACCAGACATGTTTCAGCTCTGCTGTCTCTTTATTAATTATTTTCAATATAAGTTTAATTGTGTTTTAACCGTTTTAGGGAAGCTCACCCACCGACAATGCAACCGCCGACGATAATGGGTCTTTGTCCATCTGTTGGGTGAAGTTGTAAATTTTAAGAAACCGGAGGGTAATTCTGTCATTGTGTAATTATATTTTTTGTAATGTATTTACATTATTAAATATGAAAACAACGTGAAAATATCATATTAAGTTATTTAAATAAAATAAAATAAAATGATAATTATGATTTTTTTTTAAAAGGGTTGAAAATTGAGATATAAAATAGAGAAAAGAAAAACAGTAAAGGGACAGCTAGCAGCAACAACTCCCATTCCCAAATCTCTTTTTAGCCTTTTCTTCTCTCCTCTTTCTTCAACCTCAATTCTGCACTTTCTCTCTCTTCTTCAGCTCTGCTTTAATGGAGCTTACAGCAACCAACTCGTAACTCCATTTTTTTTCCTTCCATTCTTCAGAGTGTTCTTCGTTTTCCATTTCTGCGTTTTCTGTTCTATAATCGGAGAAACCTTTTCCGACGACATGGACTGTGGCAATTTCTTCGACCAAATCGACGACCTTCTTGATTTTCCTACGGAGGATTTCGACGACGACGACGGCGCGTTAACCACAAACGCCGCCTCTTTCCCTCCCATTTGGTCTTCTGCCTCCTTGCCTCACGCTGCCGATTCGGTGTTTTCCGGCAATACTCCTCACTCTGCCCTCTCTGTTCCGGTCAGTAATGCTGGATTTTTACTTTAATTTTAGATTTTTTAAAAAAGGTAATAATTTATTTTGAAATATTTTCTATTAAAATATAGTCTTAGAACTATTAATCACAAATTTTATTAATTTATCTAAAATTTATATATATCACAAATTTGTATGAATAATGACGTCATAATTAAAAGTAAAATTGATGGGTTTTGATTTCGTACATGGGAGTACACAGTAAGATATGATGGTTCTGTTCTGATGAGTTTTGTTCTGTTGTGCAGTACGAAGACATTGATCAATTGGAATGGCTTTCAAATTTCATTGACGATTCCTCCTCCGGCGCTGAAACCCTAACGATCAACACTTCTTCTTTGTCGCCGGCGAACCAATTTCAGATCTCAAGTCCAGTCTCCGTTCTCGACAGCAGTAGCAGTAGCAGCAGCTCGTGCTCGGGCGAAAAGAAAACTCTAGCTGTTGCTGGTAAACGCGGTCGCGCTCGCAGCAAGCGATCTCGGCCACCGTCCTTTATTCCTCGGCCGCCGCAGCTTATTTCACCGACGAATTCCGGCGGTAAGGTTTCATCGGACTCAGAGAACTACGGTGAGTCCTGTTCTGCTCCGCCGCTGCCGGTTAAGAAGACGAAGAAGATTAAGTTGTCGTTTCGACGAGATCAAAACGATGCGTTTAGTCCACAAGGTGTGAGGAAATGTTTGCACTGTGAAGTGACGAAGACGCCGCAATGGCGAGCTGGACCATTAGGGCCTAAAACTCTCTGTAATGCTTGCGGCGTTCGTTACAAATCCGGCCGCCTCTTCCCCGAGTACCGGCCGGCGGCGAGTCCGACTTTTGTTCCGTGTTTGCACTCCAATTCGCACAGGAAGGTTCTCGAAATGAGAACCAAACAAGAGGAAATCGCCGTGGAGACGGAGTTGCCGACAGAGCTCATCCCGAATACAAACAGCGGCATCGTCCTCGGATACGTATGATCGGAAAATCTCCATCGCCGCCGTGCCGCCGCCGCCCTCTCTGTTCCTTTATTGTTCTCTGAATTTCTTTTTTCTTTATTGGTTATTATACAAAAATGTGAAAAATAGTTTAGTAAGGTTATAGAGAGATACATGAAAGGTGAAGAGGACTAGGGTTTTTTAGTTTGTATTATTTGCTATTAGGTCCTTTAACTTACTAGATATTGCTTTTTGGGGGCTTCCTATTTTTTTTGTTTCATTTAATGTTTATTTATCCACCATTCTTTTTGCACCTCAAGGTCAAATCAAAATTTACATAATTTTCAAACAAACTTTAATTTTATTTGTCACGCCATGTTATAACGTCGTAAAAGATTCCTTCCTCGTGTACTGACCTAAACCCGATTGGCGACTCACTAACAAGCACCTCCAATGGCACGAGGACAAATGTACAAACTATTGACGAGCAACAATCTCAAGCCCCCGAACACAACACACCACCCCTCAAGTGACCTATAATTTTCTAACGCAAACTCAAAATTTGAGCGACTTACGAATCTACCAAATAATATTTGAGAGTGATCGCTTATAAATAAAAGCAATTTTTAATTTTATTTTAATTTATTGATCAAAAGATTATTCTCAGCTCATTTTATCATTAAATATATAAAATTAGTCATAAGCATAATTTATTTGATAAAAAAAAATAATTGTAATGGAATAATGTTAATAGTTAATACACCTTGTTTAGAAGCAGTCTAATAAAATAGGATAATGTGGGCCTGAATCCAAAGGTAATAATGGGCCTTAAATAGCCCAATATTGTTACTGAGGCCCATATTGATATTAGGAGGGTTCATTTTAATCGATAATTTTTAACAGCTTAATAAAAATATAAATTAAAATATTTTGATGACTTAATTTAAAAATTTTAGAATTTTAATTAATAAAATTATGAGTTATGTTTTTTTTATTAGTTTAAGTTTAATAAATAAAGGAGAAAAAAAAAAACAAAGTTCAGCTCTAAATTTTTATTAATTTATCTTAATTTTGAACTTTAAATAAATTTTTATTTAAAATGTCGTTAATAATGTATTCTTATATGCATTTAATGGCGTATAAAATATATATATATATATGTGATAAAAACAATTGATTAGAAAATATTAAAAAAAAATACATAAAGAAAATATATTGGGCCTAAAAGATAGCCCAAAACTATCACTCGGGCCCACATGTAATGGGCCTAAAATATACAAATTCCAAAGAACAAAACAATTAACGGCAAATAATAAAAAAAAAATTAAGTTAATTGAAAGATATTAAAATATTTGATTTAACATAATAATTAATAGTAATAATAATAATAATAAATGTGGGGCGTTGACTAAAATAGAACTGCGTGCAATGCCGCGGCCGGCGGGGCGGCGATGGAACAGCCACCGGAGACGCGTCCACACGTGTGAGCAATCAATGTTTGGAAGCAATCACCGATGGCTTATTTTTCCCACTTGCCCCTTTATTTATTTATTTATTTATTTATTTATTTATTTGTTGTCTGTTTATAATATTTTATGGAAAGACCCATTTGAGATCATCCACTTATTTTAATATTTTATTCGAAATATGATTATTATTATTATTATTATTTTAATTTGATTCGTCTTTATTGTATTGCATATGTTTCAAGGCAACTCATTTATTTGTCTTCAACTATATTATTATTATTTTTTATTTAAATCTGCATTTGGTTGTTGTTGGTATTGAAAAAACCAAAGCTTTTCACACTTAATTTTTTAAAAAATCAATATTTTATTTTATTTTTAGAATTTAGCTAAGAAATCCAAATAGTTTTTTTACCATGACCAGAAAACAAATACAATTTAGTATAATTTTAAAAAATAAAAAATATGATGAAATTTAAATTTATTTTAAAAAATAGTTAGAGGAGAATCAAAAAGGAAAAAAATTAATTTTGTATAATTTAATATTTTTTGTGAATTTTTTTATTAAATTTAAATGTCGATTTTTATAATTTAATAAGAAATAAAAGTATTTAGTTTATTGATGAATGTATATAATAATAATTGAATTTATAAATTAAATGGTTACAAAAATTAAAAAATAAATAAAAAAGGAGAAAAAGAAAAACAGGTAAAAGACAGAGATACGGAGAAAGGGCCCAGAAAGGAGAAGCCATCTGGACGTCACATCAGCAGTAGGCTGTCCTGAGGGTGACGGACGGGTGGTGGGCCCTACCTGTAAGAGTTATATCACAGCCCGCCACGTTGATCGAAGAATCCAAAAGCCATGCGCGGGTGAGGAATACCCATATCACACACTTTGTCCCCTAGCTGTAACGCTACCCTTCCCTTCTTTCCTTTTTTTCTCTTTCATTTCCACCCCTTTTCTTTACCATAATTTCATTTTTACCCCCAAACTTCTTTTTCTTTTTACTTTCTTCCCACTCTTTTTTCCTTTTTCCCACTTCCAACCTAACTTCTTGTTTTTTTATTAAATATATATATACACACTTTTCACGTCGCTTTCAAGTTCAATATATAGATTTTTATTTTTTTTTTATAAATATACAAATATCTTCTTAAATAAATAACAAAATTATTTATTTATTTATTAAAAAATTGTCATTAATTATTTCCAATAATCCCTCGTCTTTTCCCTTAATTACGTTGCCTAATTAGCTAATCTCACCCTAATTTCGCTTCTTTATGCTCTCTCAATTAAATGGTAAATTAAATTACCCAACTTTAATTTAATCACTTTTCCCTAATTTAATGAATTCAAAATATATACTCATAATTAAAATATTTATTTATTTTTAATATTAAATTATAAAATGAAACTATTTATAAGAATTTTATGCAAGATTCCATTAAACAATTAAATAAAAATTAAAAAATTTAGAATTATATCATCTAAATTCTATTTTTTTTTAATCAAAATTTTAATTTAGTAGGTAAAAAATGTAGCATCAAGGTCACGTCAAGTGAGGTAAAAAGACAAAACAAGGGTAAATATTAAAACGAAGAAAAATATTAAAAAAAGGGTAAAAAATTAAAGTGAAATTGGACAAACCAACTGTTTGGTTGTCTTGTCAATGTTTTGAATGATGTCAAAGTTTTTCTATATATATATATATATATTTCTTATTTCTTATTTCTTATAATTAGAATTAAAAAATTCATGGATTAAAATAAAATTTTTGAAAAATCCCCAAATAAATATATGTCTTTAAAATTTATTATTTTCCACACTTCAAACCTTAAAATTGTAACTCGAGCTTATAAAACACGATCATTCAATATATTTTTCGACCAGTTGATTAAATCTTAAAACAAACCCAAAAACGAGATTAATGTGTTAGTAATTACGAATCTCCACAATGGTGTGATATTGTTCACTTTGAGCATAAGCTCTCGTGCCTTTGCTCTGTACTTTCCAAAATGCCTCATCCCAATCAAGATAGTATTCCGCACATGATCTTCCACTAAATTAATCAATGTGGAATTTAGTCCCAATAATCTTCAACATTATGTTCGAACGTATCTCATTATAGAGTAATTTCGAGTAAGTGAAAAGGCTTTGAAGAAGTTGACTCGAAACAAGTATCGACCAGCCGCTCAAAACATTAAAATTTGAAGACAATTAAATTTGTCTGTAAAATAAGTTGAGATATATCCGGTCCCAAAGAGACAGCAAAGCAGTTACAAAGTCAAAGTCATGGGTTAATTAAAATCCGCTGATCCAAAAACACAGGAGAGGTAAGTGAGATGAAATGACGAAAATAGCCTCGAAGTAAAGAACTGACCAGATCTTTAGCGAGACCTAAAAATGGGGAAGACAAATTAAATAACAAAAATTAAGTTGGAAAAGTCATTGGTGTTGACCGACAACTTGGAGAGCCGGGATTCGGTTAAGACTTAACCATGGTTAACTCCGGAGAGTTAGGAATTATGACAACCAAACCTAGACCATGGTTCCCTTTTTACCGCCCCAACCTCCCTTGATTTCAGTGTTTACATCTTAATTAAACCCCAATTATTTTGACTGTATCCCCCATAAAACAAACAAAATTAAAGACATTAATGTTCCATAAAAAGAAAATTAATTTCAATTTCCAAATAATTTTTTATTTATTTATATTTAATAAGGTAATAATTCTCGTAATTTGTTATCCCGAGCTATTGTACTAAGAAAAACAAATTCGTTATCGTAAGTTAATATCAACATATTATTTTCATATGATTGACTTTTGTTTGCATGAATGAGCGTGCAAAATATTGACTTGTTTATTTAAAATAAACTTAACATATTTTTAAATTTTCAATTTTATTCTAAACGAGCAAAAACATAGATATATATTTCAAATTTAAAGTCGTAATAATAATAATAATAATAAATATTTTATACAAAAAAAAAGTAACTTTTAATCATTAAAAAATCGAAATAAACTCAAAATAACATCATATAATCAATCAACCCATCGTTAATATGTTACCAAATTAGGATATTTTGAAATAATTACTTTTATTGTTGGAAATTAATAAGATATATTGTGAAGCCACGCGCCAGGAAGGAGAGTGGGACAATAAAAGCGGGAAAAGGGAAAATAAAAATTGGAGTAAATCGATGTTAAATATAATATTAATTATTGAAAAATAAAAAATAGAGATAACAAACATGAAGGAAGGAGGAAGAGGACACCCGAATGAATGGCTGAATTTGTGGTCTTCTTGGGATGTGTTCGTTACACTCTCTAAGATCTAAAAAAATAAAAATAAAAATAATAATTATTATTTGATTATATTAATAATAGTTTACTATAAATATGTCCTTAACTTAAGGAGTCATCAATAAAATTTTAAATTATTTAATAATTAAAAAAAATAACCAAATTTTAATTTTTCTTACAATTTGAACTATTATTACCTTTCAATTATTAAAAAAATAAAAAAAAGGATAATTTATTTTATTTTAAAAATATATATATATATATTTTTTTTTGTTTTTTTTTTTTTTACGTATGTTACTGACTTTGTTTCGAAAAATATTGCCCAAATTTCGTTCTAAAAACAATGCGAAAGAAAAGGGAAAAAGTTACTTTTGGTGACGTAATAGGGTTAAAAACGAGCATTCAAATTACAGTGGCAGTAATTTTTAGGAACAAAAAGTACTAAAGTAAAATATTTTAGTTTGAGTGATATTTTGTCAATGTTGAAAAAATATAAAAAAGTAATGGTAATTTTTTTTTTTTTTTTTTTTTTTTTTTTTTTTTTTTTTTTTTTTTTTTTTTTTTTT